>NC_042998.1:171289774-171329774 GCF_006345805.1 Octopus sinensis
CAACCCCACACATACACACACGCACTTACACACACATACATACACACACACACACACACACACACACGGGCACACACTGCACACAAAACACACACATACACAACATATACATACACGCACACACAGTTAAACACCTTTCTACTGACCATTCTCCTACGCACATGTGAAGGAACACACTACACAAAAGACAGCCACTCCTACTATAGATTCTTACAATAAATTCTTCCTACAACATTAAGCGACACAAAGTCCACTCACATAAACAACCAAAACCACACACACATACAAACGCACACACACACACACACACACAGACCTGCGCTCACGCACATACCCACATATACACACACATGCCTCCTTCTCTTGCACTCTTCCGGTCATTTCAAAATGTAACCACGTAGAATCGTTGGCGATTTTCTTCCTCCGTCTTCCGGTTGTTGTACCACGTCTTCCGGTTGTTGTTTTTCATGTTTGCTCTTTTTTGTTTGGATTCGCTATATATATATGGGGTAGAAAGGGCTCCTTAGCCGTAGTGAAGGCAATCTATCTAGGGAGATAACCTTACAATAAATCACTGGGTCCGTAGCTTAGAAATACTGGGTTGACGTCCAGCGGGAACAGCTTTGTTTCATGGAGGAGGAAAGATCTTCTTTAGTACTTGGTTGTACAATGCTTTCCAATGTGTGTAGTAGTGGCGCGCGCACACATTATTAGCCATTTGAAAAGACTATGAAAGTCTCGACCACGGTCGAACAATGATGATGATGATGATATATATATATATATATATATATATATATATATAGTTAATCCAAACAAGAAAACACAAAAAACACAACAACGCGAGGACGTGGAACAAATATAGTATTATTGGACGCTCAGGAAAGAAGGGAAGAAGGAGGGTTTAACGTTTCAAGCGGAGCTCTTCGTCGGAAACATAGGAGAAGGAAAGCTCCAGAGAAGGGAAGACAGAGGAAAAAAATCGCCAACGGTACACACGCGATATATATATATATATAATATATATATATATATATATATATATATATTATATATATATATATACATACATACATATATAGATATACATACATACATATATATTTGTATTCATACACAGATATACACATATACACACATGCGTGTGTGTGTGTGTGTGTGCATATGTATAATATATATACATTTTATTTATTTCAGTGCAAATTTCCCAAGTTCGTAGACTTAACGTGAGTGATAGAATTAATCCATCGTCTAGTTTCCAATCACCACCTGGTCATTGGATTGCTCAAGCGGATTCCGCTTTGTAGCAAAATATTTGGACTAGATATCTTATTTGAAATCACCGCGTTCTTTATCCCTTTTCCCTGCTACCACTGTCAGAGATCATACAAAACGCCATGGGTCCTGACATTTCTCTCTTGTACAAACCATTCAAAAATATTAATCATTGAGTCATTGACTTAATACTTTCTTCTCCTCATTGTGTAAATATTGTTAATTAATTAGATTTTCCATCGTCACTAAATCCAGTATGATGACTTTTAACTTGATTGTTATTTTTCGTGCGGATAGCATTCCTTATTAATTTCATTCACTCATATCTTGAGTGTGAAGTGTAGATAACAACAACAATAACGACAACAACAACAACAACAACAACAACAACAACAACAATAATAACTAAAAGCCTTCATGCTTTCTTTTCTTCAATTTCTATAATTTAATATCGATTTTTTTACGATAGTTTATAAAAATACACATTTATAAGAGAAGTGTGTAGTCCACTGAATCGATAATAGTGGGTTGTCCGGAAAGTTCGTGCCGATTTATAGTAGCTTACCTTTCGACTTATTTTAGAACATGGTTGAGTCCATAAAATAGGATTTGACTACACCTCAATTTAGAGCACAGTTTAAGCTATCTTTTCGTGGAAGAAGGTTAATGTTCCTATAACTTGTGTTAATTCTATAACCCTTTAAAATGGAAGATAAGAAAGTTCATTTTCGGCACTTGATGCTTTGGGAACCAGACAAAAATTGCTGCAGCTCGGCTGGGATGTGTTACTCCACTCTCCACATTCACCAGATATTGCTCCTTCGGATTCTCACTTATTCAGGTCTCTGCAGAATAGTCTTAATGGTAAAAATTTCGATTCCTTGGATAACGTAAAAAAATACCTTGATGAATTCTTTGCCATGAAACCACCTCAATTCTAGGAAGAGGGTATTTTCAAGTTAAAGGAAATATGGAGACGCATTGTGCAACAAAATGGTTCATATTTGGTTGATTAAAAATGTAATGGCAAGTATTTATTGACCTTTTTCTTTTTTTAAAATATCGGCACGAACTTTCCGGACAACCCAATAGTATATATTTTTATTTTCTGTCTCAGCCAAAAGCAATGGAATATAGTTATGACCTTTGAAAGCACTCACCCCACCTCAAGATTGGTTTTAATTGATGTGGTTTATATTGCTTTCACACTATATGTAAGGTAAAACCGACCCTAGGCCGCAACAAAGTACTGTAAGATATTTAATGATATTCCGTTTTGCCATTCTACCATTCAACTATCCTTTCTATGTCTGTAGAGATTTTGACCATTGATGACACTTCTGGAATAAAGGTAAAGTCAATCAAATGGTACATTTAGTCTTTCCTTGGTGTTCTGATTTCATTTTCTCCCAGGGTCGACTTTGGGTTTCATGTCTTAAATGACAAAAAGATATGTAATAGTAATTTCCATTGTCTTCTTAAAAGCAATTAGCTTTATTGAGTGAGAAATTTATATTGTCACATAATTAGTGTAAAAGTAGGTTGTGTGTCTCTGCAAGTTGGTTATGTGTCTGGTACAAAGAAGACATTTTCACGTCAGTATTTCTCTGTTTAAAATAACTATAATATCAGAGAAGTTAATTTGATACCATGTTTTAATGTAGATATGAAGAAAGTGCCCCAGTCGATACCTCTTACCTTTAAAATATCATTGGTGATTATTGTAATGTTTTAATTGTCCACAAACTGATCCTACAGGATAGTATAGGCCAGGTATTCTAAGTGAAAAGTTAATTTTTGAAAGTAACTCAGTTGATATACAGTGAATCTTTTAACCCATTCTTCTGCAAGGGAACCATTGACGATATCGTTTTTATATAGTGTATCCTGGGTAAACCATTCTCGTAAAATCGCTTTCTTTGTTTCTCTCTCTCTCTCTCTCTCTCTGTCTTTGTGAGTGACACCTGCAAGAGAGTTTTAAGCTTTGAATACGAAGCATTTATTAATGGCTTAATGCTGTCAACGCTTACTGAGACAAATTGTTTTTGTTACATAGTGCACACATATCTATGTGGGCTGGGTCATTTAAGAGTTAAGCGTTCTTTCGGTTTGTGGTCTGGTACTCTATTCAGAGATATATCGATAGATACACTAGAAAACCATTCTAGATTCCTGACAGCAATTAGTTTCGTTTCTCTGCCTTAAAATTTGGAACCCCACAATGGTTAACTTTGCCTTCTATGTCACTAACATAAAAAACGTAACAGTAATATCATTCAATCAACCACACCACAACAGATATGCAGATGTGTCTTTGGAAAAGATGTCCAGCGTGACCTTTAACTGTGATGGCTACAATAAAGAAAAGAACACAGTCAAAAGAAGTCGACATAAATTATATTTATGATAATTCATTATTCCTTCAATGTTCACAATTTGCAAGACTGGAAGCTAGAAGTTCGGAGCATTCAATAAATATTGTCTTCTATGACTGAAGAGGAAACGACATATGTAGTTTTCAAGTGACTTTTGAACAGCAGTGGTAGCGATAATTGTAACAATATAAATATACTTTGTAAAACAAAATAACCACACTAAACACACAAAACAGAGAGGAGATAGAGCAATATGAGAGGAGAGAGGGAGAGGGAGAGAGAGAGGGAGAGAGAGAGAGAAAGAGGGAGAGAAATGTATATATAGTATATACGGTAAAATGAAAGGCAATGACAAATATATTACATATTTCGGATTTATGGGAACTGGTATAAATGTCATTGTAATTTGTCAATTTGCTTATAAGATTCATGGAGAAGATTGAAAGAAAATATTTATATAAGGGAAAAATATTTCATTTGAGGAAGCAAAGTAGGTAATTGTACAAACTGCTCCGTGAAGTATTATTTAGATAAATACATCGTAGTTTATCTAGGAAATCGTCTACATGTGAAGCATTTCAGAAACGTTGAGGCAATAAAGGTTTTTAAAATCTTTCTCCAAATTTATGTGAATATTCATATTATTATTTATGTGAAAAGATGGCTGTTGAAAGAAATGTTTCAAGTTCGTTTGGAGATTGATATTGTCAGATGACAATATATATGTATGCACGTGCGTATGCGCGTATGTATGTAAATACACACGCACATACACACATATCAGTGTTATTTTGACAATAATATTTTGTGAGAGATATATCATAATTTCTTATGTTGTCTTCTTTTTTTATTGTTCACAGAAAACTTATTCACAAATGAAGAAGAATGATGATCTATGAGGGTATGCCATGATAATAAACCAAGGCTTTTGCCGATAAAACAGTTATGAAAGGAAGATCTTGGATTTATAAAAACGAAAAAAAAAGAAGAAAAGCTGATGGAGGGATGAAAAACATGAAAGCGTCCATCGTAATTGAATAAATAAAGGTTTTGCATCTTGAAGATCGGTTAGACATTATTTAAGAGCATGATGGAACAGAAGTATCACTCTGATCAACCGGTTAACAGCAAACGAACTAACCATTAATTAACCGAAATGTAATTTCTTGTTTCAAGGTTTCAATCCCAGCTAAGCAACAGACCGCAGTTACTGGAGCTAGTAAAAAAAATAATAAAAAGAAATTGTTTTTAACGTTAAAACATTGTTTTCAGTACCAACAGTATTTTAATGAATAAATAATCTTGTTTTAGTTTGACTTTCCACATGAGTTTTCTCTATGCGTTTATTATTACTATTTCACTTTTCATATATTCTTTAGATTTTATATTGAGTTTATGGTTTGTGTATGAAAGTTGTGGTCTATATATGCGAGCGCCATAGAATATGAACGCTTGATTTCAGTTTGAAGCCATTTTGCTTCACTTGCACTGCTAAAGGCTTACGGAAAACATCATCAAAGATAGAGCACTCCCACCAGCATCACCTTATGCCGTGCTAAATCAATACTAAATAAATGTTTGTGAAGAATGTGATACGCACAATGGAGATAACAATGTTTTGCTATGGAGAGTATTATGAATTTCCGAGATTTGTAACCTTTTGCGAAATCAAAGTAATTGATATACAATAATTATCAAATATTAAGTTAATTGATGATTAATCTAGAATTTATATGCACTTAAAAAGTGATTACACACAGACAAAAGAGCGTATAATAAGATACGGTAGGACTATAAACACATATAATACACGCATATAATTAAATGTCAATATACCTATGAAGGAATCATTGCGTTCCTAACAGCAGCAGGTGTAACACCACCACCACCACCACCACCACCACCATTATCATGACGACGACGACAACGAAGCTATTTCATAATGCTTCTCGTTTAGTGACTTTATATACTTTCTATGACGAATAACTTCTAAGCTTTTCCTCACAGTTTGTTGGAGGAGACAACAGGTATGTTACTAAGGAGAATGTGGCAGCTCAGGATATCTGTAAAGTGAAGACATGGCTGGTAAGCTTAGTGTAGTTGATGTCACTCCTATCTCAAACAATTAGGATATCGTTTGGCAATCAATCATTACACATTAAAGGAAAGAGACTTTTTGCCTAGTTTTAGCTGCAACTACTTATCGTGTGCGCGTGTTTGTTTGGGTGTTTTCATCAATATACGCATCTCAGAATCAGAGATTAAGACTCGAGATAGAACTTGGAATCTTCTGTTCAGCGACGGTGTAGAATGTTTCAGGATTTGCAGCTTCTCAACTATAAAGGTTTTGCATCTTGAAGATCGGTTAGACATTATTTAAGAGCATGATGGAACAGAAGTATCACTTCTGTTCCATAATTTAAAACTAGTTGTGTCTTGGGAAGGTTAGCCTTGTTAGTATGTGGGATAGCTCTGTCCACAATATCAAGTAATGGAAGAACGCTCAGTTCCGCGGTTCCTTTCCAAACAAATCGTTTCAGAAGTGAAGTTCTGTTTGTCGCTGGCCTAAATACAAGTATATATTAGTTATACTGGTTTTTATATGTGTTACTACGAATTATTGTAATTCTTATCCATACAATGTGCAGATGTCATAGTTGCTCCACAGGGAATACATTGGATAATTTCTACTTAGAATAATTTCTGAAGTTACCATTGGTTGTTACGATAGGAGTATCAGGATGTATATCAAAAATTATTGTGTGAACTCTTGGAAGTATGTTGTCCAGACAAGAAAAGCTACATTACTCACATTGGAAAGTTTGTGGAAACAGAATCTAACTAGAGATAGGAAGTTTCTGTCTATGCCGGTTGTTAAATAGTGGATGGAATAAATTTATTTTCTTCGTCCTTTTCAGCTCTTATTGTGTGTATGTGTGTGTGTATTTATATGTATGTAGCGGCGAGTTGGCAGAAACGTTAGCACGCCGGGCGAAATGCGTAGCCGTATTTAGTCTGCCGTTACGTTCTGAGTTCAAATTCCGCCGAGGTCGACTTTGCCTTTCATCCTTTCGGGGTCGATGAATTAAATACCAGTTACGCACTGGGATCGATGTAATCGACTTAATCCGTTTGTCTGTCCTTGTTTGTCCCCTCTGTGTTTAGCCCCTTGTGGGTAGTAAAGAAATATGTATGTATGTACAATTTTTCTTTGAGTTCATGGTGTTTGTAAATACGTGGTTGAATTGGTGTGTTGGATGAACTGTCGATGCATACACTCAAATATGTGCGTCTATTCACATAAGAGTTAACTCCTCTGAGTCTGCATCGGTTGTCACATTTTACTGCTTTTCCTGCATCTCTGTCCCTTTTATACATCAGGTATTTGGTTGATATTTCCTGTTAATGGATTGCAAACGCATACTCTTCAAAGTGGGAGGTAGTAATCAGGTATGTATGTATGTATGTATGTATGTATGTATGTATGTATGTATTATGTATGTATGTATGTATGTATGTATGTATGTATGTATGTATGTAAGAAATGGGGAGTAGGATAGTTCTTTAATAAGCCATTTCTTATTAGTCGTCGTAATATAGGGTAGCACTGTTGAAAACACCCCTGTCTGAATTTAAATTGGAAACACACACACACACTCACATATATATATTTGGAAATGGATGCGTGGTGTTCAATCAAATAATATGAATAATATATATATGCAGCATATATGTACATACATATATACTTACAACCATACATACAAACATACATACATACATACATACATACATAAATACATACATACATACATACATTCATACACACACACACACACACACACACATATACATATGCACAGGACGTCACCAACAAGAAACAACATGAAATTCGAAAACAAATGAGTTCAATACGCAAACAACGAGAGAAACAAATGGAAAACAGGACAAGTAACACAAAAAACGACCCTTCATCAGTTGTCAGCTATCTATCTACTCCTCATTTCGAGCATTCAACGATAATATGAGTCTTCGAAGACAGTTACTCACATAAGTACCAAAATATAATTTGAGATTTATGGAGGGTCAATGTTGGGAACAAAAACAGAACGAAAACAAACATTGACACACACACACACACACACACACACACACACATGTGCTTCAAGACACACGAGCTCAGAGCTATATTAACCATTGTTCTTTATTTTCTAAGACGCTATTTTCAGCAGGTCAGCCGACCATTTAAAGGCTGGCTACGTCATTGGCTCGTATATATTTTAGCTATGGTTGATGTTCAACTCCAGCTCAACTCTCATCGACCTGATACATACTTAACAGTGTTCCAGCCATGACCATTCGTCATATTTTCAGACAGTATATCTTGGTCTGCATTATCCAGTATGTACTTCCTTGTTTCAAACAGGTTGGTATGTTTTGAGAAAGATTTGATGATTTTTCATGCAAATCGAACGACTTCTTAGATGTCTTATTTAATATCTGTGTTGTTTAGTAATTAGCGGAGACAGAGCTAAAGTGTTGGTAGTTCATTTCTCGTTACCGAATATGTCTTGTGTGTCCATGGATAATCCACTGAAGTCTTCCAGACTCAATTTTATCTTCCTGTAAGCAATCACCAGCAGGTAAGTAAACAGTATTGATACTGTATTAATAAAAAAATAAGTTTCGTTAAGCGAATTAGCCGAGTCGTTAAAGGATCGGGTAGAATGTCTTACTGTTATTGTTCCAGATCTCTGTACCCTGACTTCAAATATCACCGATATCGACTTTGATCGGGGTCGACAAATCTAGTTACCAATCTAGTGTGGTGGTTTGGGGAATTATTAAAGAGTCAAATGAGATATTTTGTGGTATTTGTTTTCAGCTCTTTGTGTTCTGAGTTCAGATTCCGCCACCTCAATTGGAACATCTCGGTTGCATCAATTAAAAAAGTAAATCAGCATACCTTATACTAAGTTGGACAGATGCTAGGGCATAAAATAATAATGTCGATAGCTTGCACTGACGAGTTCAAATATTTCTAAAGGCCTAGCCATAATACAAAGGCTCACACCACGATTCTGATTCAATTAAAGTTACTGCCAACCCGAATAATTGCCATCGCATTGAGAGCTTCTCTGGGGTTTTCACAGCCCCAATACAACAGAATACCAGAATACCAGACTACAACAGATTCCCTAGAGTCTCTTCTCGGTTCATGTACGTCTTTTTAGTATTGATCTACAGCATTTTAAACAACATCAAAAGCATTAAGTTCACCGATATCGGAGATCCTGTACAGTTCATAGGCACGGTTCCTTTTTCCAGATCCAGTAAGAAATATATCACAAAAACTGGCCTTCCTCTCAGGATCAGAAGGCAGTTCAGCTGCCAACAATTACCAACCCATTACATAACTTGAGATGCACATTGAATATTATTCCAACATTTGGGGTGGTACTGCAAATGCAGATATCCTAGATCACTTCCGTCATCCATCCAACTGATTGGCACGAAGTCGCCAACCACCAAATACGAACTCCTGAAGAACATACCTGTTGTCTCTTCAGTTACCTTTTCTACCGCTTCTACAGTAGTCTTCGTCCCTCAGAGCCGACTGGTTTCATTCAACTAAAGAACTTTAAACCCAATGATACTACAATTCAGGGATGCTTTATATGAGTACTGCTGCAAATTAGAAACATACACGAAGCTTAATATAAATAGGCGTACTAATAATAAGTGATGTGATAATGAGCCATAAAAATTAACCAGGAGTCTGTATATTAGATGTACTATACTTAAGTAGTAATGAACATTTAGCATGGGTAAATAGAGTTTTCCCTAAAAAAACAAACAAAAACTACCGATATTTTTATCAATAATTTACCATTGCTAAGAGATCATCCTGTAAAAGAATTACTACCTCATCGATATATTCTTATCCTATCAGAGACTTTTCTCCTTTCTGCTTGTAATTTTAAATCAAGCTGTTCTGGCGTGACTTCCATTTGTTAAAATTTGATCGTGAATGGTAGAGTAATTTGAATTGTTGTTTGTGAACAGGTTTCACATTTCCTTTTTTTTTTAAAAAAAACATCTTTTAGGAAGTTAATGCTGTTTCTAGTAAGTAAAATGTTACCCTTTCGTTTGAAGTTTCGTAACTGTGAAACAGACTACGAGCTCATAATGTTTCATTACGCATTTGAGTTATACACGTTATTCAAAGTCCCCTTAGATATCAGAATAGATAGACGGGTTCTACTCAACTATATGGTTTATATCTTATTAGCTTAGCTCAATGAGAACAACCTAAAAACAAAATATGTTCTATATTCCCAGTTAAAAGTAACACGTAGAGCTGACAGAGCTTTGTAATATGAAAATAAACTTTTTTGAAATCCCAATACCTACTTTATAAAGTTAAGTTATATAGATACACCTCTGTAACTGCTCTATGTTGTTGTGATGTGATACCACATTATACTGCAACATATATTTATCAATTACTTTTCTTATTAGAGGATGAAAATTTTACGGATCTTTTCGGTTTGAACGGCAGTTTTTTCTAGCGGTGTCATATGAAATTGTCACCTATAATTATGACCCTAGAATCGATCTATTGCATTTCAATCTCTTTTAGGGTTAGGGTTAGGGGAAGGGTATCTTTTTTTCTTCACAAATGTAAATAAACCCAATCTGTTTCTTAAACGAGGGACACATTCATACGGCACAGAATGCTTTTTAACTTAATAGACGTCACTGATTGGTTGAAATTGCAGAAATTGAAGAAAAAAAAAGCAACAAATATTTTACAAACTATAGAATTTTCTCAATAAAACCAAGAGAAAAAGATGTTTTATAAACACATTCTACCAGTATACGAAGTTTAACATTTTTTAGTTAGCTAGAAATTATGTTAAAAACTGCCGTTCAAACAGAAAAGATCCAATTATACTATACGCTGAGTATTTTAGATTTGAAAATGTAACCTATTACAATATTGCTCTTGATATAAAGGGAACGATATCTCAGCTTTTAATGACTATCTTTTTAAATAATTACCATAACAATTTCGGTTATACTGTAGATTCGTCTACAGTCATATTTCTCTTTTTACTTAGTGGATATTCGTTCGGTTGTTGCTAACCGGTATGCTGTGTAACTACAGAATTGACTCTGTGCTGAACATCCTTGCACCGACGACAACAAAATGTTTGTAAGAATGCAGACTTATATTTCTCTGACATTATATTATACAGGATTGGGTTGATAGCCGAATGGGAAAAATACAGGATCCCTGTAGTGGAAGAAAAAAAGAGATTTTTGAATTAATTACTAATTAACAAATAAATAGTATAAAGAAAAGGAAATAAATATTTTGAGACAAAGAAATAAAAAGCTTGAAAAATCTGGCTCTTGATATATATACACAAAGGAATTCTTAGTTACTGTTACATTTCTTGGAGAAAATATTAATTCTTAAAATTGTAAAGATCTAAACTCAACATCAATCGATTCTAATAAAATTTTTTGTACTTATTTTACCAACATCGGAAGGACAAAATTAAAAGTCAACCAGGCAAGATTTGCATTCATAAGGGGAAACGTAATTAATTAGTGAACCTACTTATGCTGCTCAAGGTTATTCGTCAACCACAAATCTTAGTTAGAAATATTGATTTATTACATTAAGGGAATAGTATAGTCAATTTAAACGACTGCTATTTGCCATTTTATAGTTATGGACTAGGACGAATGAAAGACAAAAAGGTAATCTCAGTGGGATTTGAACTCGGAACTTAAAGAAGTATAGCCAAACATTGCAAAAAATTTTAAATGCTGATCCAATGGTTGTAATATTCACTGTCCTCTATGGATTCATGACATAAACACAAATTACAAATTTGAGGCAGAGGAAGGCTTGATTGCACTGATCCTGATATTAACTGCCACCAAGGAGGTGAGCTGGCAGAATAGTTAGTACGCCGGGCAAAATGTTTGGCGGCATTTCGCCTGTCTTTATGTTCCGGGTTCAATGCCACTTTACCTTTTATCCTTTCGGGATCGATAAAATAAATTGCGTACTGGGGTCGATGTAATCGACTTAGCACTCCCCCGAAATTGCTGGCCTTGTGCCAAAATTTGAAACCAATATTAACTGCCACCTATTTTATTTATCTAAAGAAAAAAATATAGGTTAACGTTGATAAGATTTGAACTCAGAACGTTGACAGACGGAACAAAATAAGGCAAAGCACATTTTTTTCCAGCGATGGAGCGTGTTTGCAAGATTTTTCTAAATGCAAGTATTCTTTTCTACTCTAGGGCACAAGGCCTGAAAGTTTTGGGAGAGGGGTTCAGTCGATCTAATCGACTGCAATACGAAAGGAGGAAAAGCAAAATCGACCTCGGCGGAATTCGAACTCAGAACGTAAAGATAGACGAAATACCGCTATGCATTTCGCCTGGTGTGCTAACGTTTCTTATTTCTTTACTACCTACAAGGGGCTAAACACAGAAGGGACAAACAAGGACAGACAAACGGATTAAGTCGATTACATCGACCCCGGTGCGTAACTGATACTTAATTTATCGATCCCGAAAGGATGAAAGGCAAAGTCGACCTCGGTGGAATTTGAACTCAGAACGTAACGGCAGACGAAATACCTCTAAGCACTTTGCCCGGCGTGCTAACGTTTCTGCCAGCTCGCCGCCTTTCTAGATGCAAATATTGAAGACTAACCTCAAGACTAAAAGTATTATTTTTGACACTAATATTCAAAAATAACTGCGAGCAAATCCTGAAACGTTTTAGACGAAAGCATTTTTCATCTCGGAAGATATCTAATATTATTGACATTGTTGGAAAATAATGCTTTAATTTGCCATCCAGGTCATAAGCTGTAGTTTACTCATTCTTATCCTTCACTAAACGTTTATTTTACGTTACAACCATGCTATATTCGACGATAAAGTACGAGATACGATATGCTGAGAAACGCTTACTTCCTATCCCCACTCTGTATCCATAGTTGATTGAACACAACACCTCCTGCTGATAAGTAAATTTTTTACTCTTTCCTGAGATATAAAAAAACCCCATATTCTAGTTCTAAACCAACTCTACTGTTCAGGTTACATTCTATTCTATAGTTCATCTTTTTTCTAAAACGTGTTGTCTGTACTTACGTAAAACTCACTTTCTCTATCACCCATCTAGACACAGCAATAAAGATATCCTGTTACTTAGGCTCTATTTTCTTTTCGTCACACTAGTTAACTTTGTTTTCTCTTCCATTTTTCAGATTCTCAAATCATCATTAGGTACCCGATTATCACATGTTCGGTAATGAATACATCTAACCCAACTCACTTCTTTCCGAAAGTATATCATGCTTGGAGACATCAATGCGTTCGTGTCCCTTCCTCAACAAGATTGCAGGAGAAGAGGCCGAACGTTCGTAATTTTAAACTACTTGTGCTTGTGAAGCTATTCACTAACTCGTATCCTTGTCTGATATACTTAGTTTGTAAATACTCTTAATCTCTTCCTCACTCTTTAACTCCAACATTTACCCTGTTCCTAAAGGATTACCTGATCATTGTCTTAGCAAAATAATCCAGGTTGTATAAGTCAATCGTATAACAAACTCAGTCTCCGAACATTTATCAACTCAGCTCCACCAGTTCTGCTAGGACTATTTTTGGCAGTAAATCTTCCTCCCGAGTCATTTGAGATAGATAAACAAAGGACTGATACCATCTATGTTTTCACGTCCCTCTTCAATCTTCCCACAGCCTAAATCAACAAGTGAAATCCTCTATATACTATGTAGTGGTACAGACGAAGAGTACTGCCAAGTAAACTTAGAGAAAATAAAACAGTCAATAACTCGGAAGCGTTTACTTATATTTTCAATGTTTGGGAGGCCGCCACCAGGAAAGCAAAGGGTGTCTTCTTGGATTGCACGAACTATAAACCCTTCGAAACATAACAGCATTGGTAAATCCTCTTCAGCCACCCTCTTGTGAGTAGCACTCATTGCAGACAAGACAATGATATTCGTTGCAGCTTTTGTTTTCAATTGTACACTGCATATACAAAACAAAACTGCTTATGAACCTTCCTCTTTAAATTTATCTTTCTTCTCATTACATACAAGCAGGCTCCCTAATGCACAAAACTTTCAGTTTACTATGATCACACAAGGTGACTAGTCCTTAGAATTATACATTGAGCTCCTCAATCTTTGCCAAATTTCAACCTTCCTCTCTTTACTAGGATCAAATCGTATTGCTTAAAAACATCATACAATTTCTCAACTACCGCTCATTGCCTCTCATTCCAGTATCTCAAAGAGCGATAGAAACATATATAAATCATCACCTTTATCTCTTCCAGTCTTTCTCTCACTTATATGTGAAAATAGTGTGGCCTTCATTGAACCAAATCTATCAAAGACTTGCTCTTCTAATTCATAAATTAGCAATCTTTCGCAATTCAAAAGGTCGATGAAAATAATGCTATTGCCATTAGCATCAATGAATATTCAATGAGGTTGACATCAATGAGATAATATGAGTATTCCACACTCATTATCTTCTAACACCCGTCATTCCCCCCGTCAATCTTAAAAAAAACACGCATCATCTACATGCAATCTAAACATCTCTTCGCACGAACTGAAACTCGCATGAACAGTAACTTTATGTCGTTTTCCAATGAGAACATAACATCATTCAACAGCATCGATTACACAAACATATAAGGAAACAGTCTTGTACAACACACACCTAATCTACACGTGAACAATACTTAAATAAAGCGTCCAAATTATTAGTTCCCAGGTTTCGAAATGTCAGACATCATGTGAAACCGTTTGCTCTCACATCATGACATACATAGATAACATAGCCAAAGCTACATACCAATGGTTAGGTCTTCTACAAAACCAGAAAATATGAAAAGCCTGATCAACTACTAACTCTCTATTAAACTTAAGCACGGTTTCTAAAAACTTAAATATCAGTACAATAAAACAAAACAAAAAGTATATAAATGAAGTCAATGGTCAATTAATTTTAAACTAACTACTTGATAATGTTCTTTACCATCTCTGACTTCTCAAAATTTCTGCTTTTATATAAAAGGAAACAGATAAACAAATTTCTCAATTTATTTCGCTTTATGATAAAGATAATTGATATGCTGTCTGAAAAGAGAGCTACTTACCCGATATATAAAATAAATGTAAATGTATTTGTAATAAAGGTGGCGTCCAGTTACTGACATAAAGTGTGAGAAGACGCTGGATGTGAAATGGAGCCCAACAAAAGAAAAAGGCAACTACGACTGCAACTGAAATAAACATAAAACTCTTTTAATATTTTCCTTCGTATTGTATATTTCAAAAGAGAAAAACATTGTAGATGCTTTGTTCGGTTGCAATAGTAAATGCATTTTTAATAGTTTGTTTAATACGAATCACAAACAAAATATCATAATAGCTTTGCTGTCGAATGTGTCAATCATATTAGAAGTAAAAGAAAAGTTGGCAAGCATATTGCATCATCTAATGAATGATCAAAATATAAACAGTGAGCTGCGAACATTGTAAAGCAAAGATGGGCGCACTGTTTTTGGAGCCTTCAGTTTACATTATAAAGAAACGAGATAAAATGATAGAAATTTAATGATATTTGAGAGTTATCTCGACATAACAATGCTTGCCGAGCTGAGTGACATTATTGTCTATTTTTATCAGGTCAAGTTATATTTTGTCGTCATTGTTTATACCCAAGTGAAGCATGACCTAGCATACCGGTTATTAAAAGTATTTCTACTGTGGCCATCTTAATTTTATAAACGTATCTAAGACTCCTTTTGTCTAATCTGTCCTTCTCTTTTTTCCAATAAATATTTTAGAGATTTACTGGTATCAGTTCCACCGACCCCTGTAAAATTATTTCTCTCTATCTATAAAACCATATATGGCACATAATTTTGTCTTCTTATCTTTTTGATCTAAAATGAAGAATTTTACATGGATAATATACTATAATAATTTAATAATTACTGTTCCTTTACTCCATGCTGAATCTACAAGCAAGGCCGAATTTAAACCTTGTGGAGCCCAAGGCTCTTCAAGTTCGGTGGGCCTCTCATACATAAAAATTAAAATCGATGACAAATCACCAAATTTCACGTAATTAACATAAATAGTTTAAATGGCGTGAATGGCGGTGCTCCAGTATGGCTACAGCTCGTGAGCTGAAACTAGATAAAATGAAAAATGAAAAAAAAAATGCGTCCGTTATTGCAAAATTAAGTATAGCATGTTTTGTCCCTTTACTTCTATATACATTTGATATTTTCATTTACAACGGTTATATACTGCTTTGAAGGGAAAATTATATTAATTTATGATAGCATTTTTTCCATTTTGTTTTTTTTTTCCTTAAAGTTATTATTAGTAAGTTATTCAATATTATACTGTTTATATGTTTGATGTTTAATATTTCCCACTGGAAATGCCTGCTTTTGAATCTTGTACGTCTTCAACATGGGACCATAGATATTAGATTAAATAATTATAAAATCCATGGACATGCTCGTTTCTGTATTTTGTACATCTTCAGTATGGAGTGATGGAAAAGTAATTATTGAATTAATTAATTATAGTTTATTACCCAAATAAATGTCTTTATTTTAAATAATAAAGATAAGAAAGAGAAAAAAATTAAGAAGAGTCACACATAGTTTTAGCGATAGGAGAAAATTTTTTTAATATTTTAAATCAATTTTCTTTCTTTGCCAAGCCAAAAGCAATTTTAATTCAAATATACAAGGGAAATTTCCATTGATATAGTTTTGATTTAGAATCAGTAATACTTTGTGTGTATTCGGTCTAAACGGGCTAATGAGCTACGTACAGCTGGTATTCCCCTGTAATTTCTAGACCTAATTTGCGGTGGCTATATTACAACACAATTCGTCATGTGAATGACGACCTCTCACTACAGTAGTTGGCCCATTTATATTTCTCTATGCAAGCGTTTGTGTGCGTGTGTGTGTGTGTGTATTTTGGCGATGTATATTGGCGAAGGATGTGAACATAGAGAGAAAGTAAAACAGAATTCAGTACTCTTTAAACAAAGACCTTTGCGATATTTATTCCGCACCAAGTTACGAACACTCACTTGTCATCTCCAATGAAATTGCACAACACATGGTGATATAACACAAATAGAACCATAAATAGTAATTATAAAAGAAAAAAAATGATCAACTATAGATGACTGAAGAGGTTGAAATATCTACAATGATTTCATCGATTAATAATGAAATAGCTTAAGAGCTAAAACACTATATAAAAATTAACTAATCATTTAAAAAATACTGCTCATTTTAAAGGAAAACAGATCACTCAAATATTGATGTCGCTTGGATTAACACTACCATCGGGTATTTAAATATCTTTAGCTCTATCAACTCTACTAAGCATCCGAGCCGGGTCTCCGATTGGAAAAGAATTTCCCCCCCTCCTACCAACCACTGCGTCTTTGAAAATGGTCATGATTCCTGACAGATACAAAGAAGATTTTATGAGAGAGAGGGAGGGAGAGAGAGAGAGAGAGAGAGAGAGAGAGAGAGAGAGAGAGAGAGTGAGAGAGAGAGAGAGAGTACTATCGAAGCATTTACTGTATTGCTAGTTTTGCATTATTGAACTAGGATGAATGACAAGTAAAGTGGATTCGGGCGCGATATTGAAAATCGTTTGAATGCTGACAAAATGCTTACGGCGTTTACTTACGGCACTTATGCCATGTTTAGCATTACTTTAGCTAAACAGCAGCTCAAATCCCGCCATGGTCAACTGTGCATTTGATATTTCTGGGGGCTATGAAATAACGAACTAGTCAAGAATTGGAACCGTTTTAATATTCCTATAAAGCCTCCTAGATGTGAATGGAATCATAAAAGAATTTTGTACCATTTACTAAGCAAGAACTGCCAAGCTAAATACGACAGAACAACTTTGAATCTATAGATTGAGTCCACCAAATGATGAAATGCATTATTGAACCAGATAATAGTTGAACTTCGAACCGAAAGAGATAATTCTGAATACTGAAAATTAGATAAGCTACTTTTAACATAGTTAATGTAGGGAACATTAAAAAAAACAGGGGAAATATCCATGCAGTGGGGAGAATACAACAATTGCTCAATGGCTAATAATATTTTTATAATTTTAGTGAATACGGAAGATAAGTCCATTTCGATAATATTAGATCTCAATTGTGAAGAGTAAACTTCACTGACTCATGGCGAGTAGTGATGAAGAAAAACACTACGCATTACTGAGAAGGCATTAGAAGACTGAAATATATCCGGTCTTTCGAATTTATTATAAAGATTACTGTATTAATAGTAATTGAACTACTATTGTCTTATCCTTACTGCATAAGTATTTCTCTTTGTATATATTTTTTATTGCTCATTAATTAGATTAACTATTTGCATATCCAGCTTTCCCTCTTTCTCTCTTTCAGTTTGAAGTTCAAGTATTATCAAGTTCAAAACTGTATTTCATAAATTTGTGTATCACTGAAATAAGTACTGGCAATACGTTGAAGAAGATTCAGCCGACAGCCTTTTAGCAGAACGTGTCAATTTTTTTCTTTGACGAAGACAAACACACAGTATTTTGTAGGGAAATACAAATAGAGGGTTATAATATTCTGGTCTCTTTCTACGACATTAGAGGGGTAGATGGAATGAAATAGCTTTAACCTGAATTGGCCTCAGCGAGTAGAAAACTAGGATCTTTTCGGTTTGAACGGCAGTTTTTAACATAATTTCTAGGTAACTAAAAAATTTTAAACTTCGTATACTGGTAGAATGTGTTTATAAAACATCTTTTTCTCTTGGCTTTATTGAGAAAATTCTATAGTTTGTAAGATATTTGTTGTTTTTTTCTTCAATTTCTGCAATTTCAACCAATCACTGACGTCCATTGAGGTAAACAACATTCTGTGCCGTATGAATATGTCCCTCGTTTAAGAAACAGATTGGGTTTATTTACATTTCTGAAGAAAAAAAGATACTCTTCCCCCCACCTCTAACCCTAACCGTAACCCTAACCCTAACTAACCATAACCCTAAAAGAGATTGAAATGCAATAGATCGATTCTAGGGTCATAATTATGGGTGACAATTTCATATGACACCGCTAGAAAAAACTGCCGTTCGAACCGAGAAGATCCGAAAACTATGAGAGGAGTTTACAACTTGATTTACGACGCTCGTTACAAGTTCATACGAAATCAATGTAAAGTTAAATAATGCATGATACGCCTTCTCTGTATTGGCGAAAATGTAATCTCCGAAGACAAACAAATGAAATGAATGAAAAATTATACAATAAATTTTATCTCTGTGATTTTGAAAGGATTCAGAATTTGTTGGAAAATCGATGCGTTTCGTTAACATAGTTTAAGAGGTAAATATGGTAGAGCATAACGCTTGCCTATTATAATTTCAGAAGCACACGGTTTACATATAATAAAATATTTGTTCATGTCGACAAGCATTCAGAATTTTGACTTAGTGAATTGCAATTTTGAATGAAATCGTATATAGCATTTTTATCTTAGGAAGCAAAAAGTAAACTAGAGAATTCTTGTTTTTCTGCACGAAGTGGCGATATAATAGCATCGACAACAATAGCGAATCAGATTCGTTTGACACGATATTTGAAAAACAAAGGAAAATATATAGCACTGTCTTCAATCCTCTTGTTCATGTTCCATCTAAATACTTTCCAGTTTTCAACGACGCACATACAAATCCCTAACCCACCACACATACTACTTAATAGCTTTGTGTACCCATGGATGCTAAGTATGTTCTACATGAAGTATGATATAGACGATATAATCATGATGATGAGGATATTATAAACAACAACTGTTTACTTCGAAGTATCACTGATAATGGCCTCTCTCTCTCCCCTTCCCCTTCCTCTCTATCTTTCTCCTTTCTCTCTCTCTTCCTCATTTCTCTCTCTGTGTCCTTTTCTTTCTCTCTCTCTCTTTCTCCTTTCTCTCTCTCTCTTCTCCTTTCTCTCTCTCTTTCTCCTTTCTCTTTCTCTCTTTCTCCTTTCTCTCTCTCTCTTTCTCCTTTCTCTCTCTCTCTTTCTCCTTTCTCTCTCTCTCTTTCTCCTTTCTCCCTCTCTCTCTCTCTTTCTCCTTTCTCTCTCTCTCTTTCTCCTTTCTCTCTCTCTCTTTCTCCTTTCTCTCTCTCTCTTTCTCCTTTCCTCTCTCTCTCTTTCTCCTTTCTCTCTCTCTCTCTCTTTCTCTCTCACACACACACAGCTTTTATCGTTCCTTTTTTACTATTTTCGGTCATTGGTTTGAGAGTATGCCGCGGCACCGTCTAGAAATGTTTTGGTTAAACAAATCGATCCCAGTACTTATTTTGTTAGCCCTATACTTATTCTAACGGACTCTTTTGCTGAATCGCTTATATACGAGGACGTAAACAAACCAACATCGGTTGTCATCAGGTGGCGGTGGGGGACAATCATGAACACACACACACACACACACACGACAGGTTTCTTTTGGTCTCCCCTAGAAAATCCACTCACAAGGCTTAGGTCGTCCCGGAGATTTAATAGAAGAGACTTGGTCATGGTGCCACGCAGTGGGTATGAATCTGGAACCATATGGTTGGAAAGCAAACCTCTTATCCCTCAACCGCGCTTAGATACATACATACATACACACACGCGCGCATATACACGCGCATATATATAAATAGAAAGCCAGAAAAACAGAAAGAGGTGTACATAATGTATTTATATGGAAAGTTGCTTATGCAAATCGCATAATGTAATCATGTCTTATCTGCATTGTTCTTACAGATAATTGATGACTGGTTGATATAACTGCACATTATGCAAAAAAAAAATACTAAGTCGTTGTTGTAGCTACACATAAAACAAAGGAAACTGTCAGCGAGCATCGATATTGATAGCTCCGTGAAACGAAGTCACGATATTCCATCAGAAGAATCGGGTGCACCCTCCTTACCCACAGAGTTTATACAGTTTCACACACGGATTTTATACAGTTTATTGAAACTAAATGTTTATCTTATAACTCGAAGTTCACGCCATCGCGATCATTCAGGCGAGAACTATAACAGCTTGGGCTGTTTGTAAATTAATATTCATCGGTGTTGGTGTTGTTCCTTGTCCATATCTGTTCATTGGTTTGCTCTTTACATCCGTTGGCTGGATGTTATTTTTGTGTCCTTTCATTGGTTAGTATTTGTGGCTTGGTGTTTACTTTCTTTGTACTTGTTGATGAGCAGTCCGCTTTTGTAGATTGTTATCTTTTCTTTGTTATTTATTTACGGAATTTATCAGTTAATCAATTAACGCTGTTTTTGGTCAACACTGTTTCGATGTGTGTCGTGTTTGCAAATATTAATGGTATGTACATTATTTACATTTGACTGATATTTGTCCTCATCTTGTTTGTTGTTAACACAACGTTTCGGCAGATATACCCTCCAGCCTTCATCAGGTGTCTTGGGGAAATTTCGAACCTGGGTGGTTTATTAAGTTTGCCCGTTAAGCTAATCAAAGGTTCTTGTTTATTTTATTGGAGAATCTGGGACGACTTGTTGTTCAGATTTTTGTTTCTTTGTTTATGTGTGTATATGTATGTTAGTCTGTGTCGTGGTCAAGACTTGTTTTTACCTTGTGCTTTGATATATGTAGTTCAGTGTGCTTGTTTGTTGTATATGAGGCAAGGCTTGGTCTTAATTTGTCTTTGTGTATGTGTGGTGTGAGATGTGTTTAATTTGGGTTGGCTCTTTGTGGTTCTGTTCTTGCAGATCTCAACTATTTTATGAAGATGATTAAGAGTGCCCTATATAGTAAATGTTTTACCATGCTTGAATGGCTTTTGCTATTGAGTTTTGAAATTTGTTTTGGATAAGAATAAAGAGCTTCAATGCTTCTTTATGGGTGAAGTTGTTTGCTTTGGTTTATTGAATTTGTTTATTAAATAATTTAAAGAAATTTGATTGTTTCTTTGGAGAAAACGGAAACTGGTTTTTAATTATAAACCGAGCAACGGCGGCGTCAGCAGCGGAACAGCGCGCGACTGATGAAGCCGGCTGCGACGACCGGAGGCGCTGATGAAGCCGGTCGCGACGACCGGAGGCGCTAGCCGCCGGCAGACGCAGGAGAGGAAGGAAGACTAAGCGAAAGTGAGGATCGTGGTGTGTTTTGTCCAAAACGTTTTAAAATTCTCTTTCATGTCTATTTGGGGCGTTCGTTATATTTAACTTAGATCGGCTGTTTATAGTTCAACTAAGTTTTTGTGTCTGTGTCTATATGTATATGGTATGTTTAATTTGGACAGATGTTTGTTTTTAGAATCTTGTCGATGTAAACATTTTGCATGCGCGCGTGTGCGTTTGTATTTAGGGCGCATACGTGCGTAATTTGGTGTTTATCTTATCATGTTTGTTGTTCTGGACATTTTTTTTAAGGTGATATATAGCACGATATCATTTAATTTCAATTTTAAAGCGAATGTGTGTTTTGTATGATCATGTAGTATTTTTTGTGGTACTTAGGGTAAAATTCCGGAAAAATTCATGTATGATTGTGTGCTGTCTATTTCTCGCTGTATACTTGCGGTTATATTGTTTTATTATAACTCGCAGATATTTTTAGACAAAGAAGTTGCATATATTTTGTAATATATGTGTTGTGTATATCTGCCTTTGAAGGCTCCACTAGTAGCATCGATGTCAATTTTTCGGTAATACTGTTGTTCGGTTGACGATATTAGTTTTTGGGCAGTTTCCATGTAACAAGGATATTCTTGTTCTGATGCAGTTGCATTAATTGCGACTATGTGCAGCGTGTTCCTTAGTAAGTTTTATGCTTTTTTGTGCAGCCTTAGCTAGCTAACTTTTGCATTGTTTCTGCAGAACAGTTTATCATATTTATGTTTTGTTGAGAAGTGCTTGCTAATTACTACTGGGAAATATGTGCGACATTTACTACGTTTAGACTTAAGAGTAGGTTGAATCAAATTATGCCTCTTTTTCATTGTTCATTTGTGGCGTCCTGTGTGTGTGCATGTGTGTGTGCGTGTGCGTGTGAGTGTGTGTGCGTGAGCGCGTGTGTGTCTATATACTGTAAGATAAGTAATAGTCCAAGATTTGGTAGTTCGAGGTCTTCGGAGAGAGGTAGAGGAAGATGATGTATTTGGAGGAGTGAGGGAAAGATAATTTTAGGTGGAGTAAATAGAAGACTTTGTTGTTCATAATCAGGTGAGTCGAGTGAATGGTGGGCAAGCAAAACGTGTAGTCTGGGTAGCTGAGATGAACTACCGATAACGGTTGAGGGATTGAAGAGGAATAGGATGTGGGAATAGTAAGGTGATGTATAGAGTCTATGTTGGATTGGAGGTCATTGATTTTAGAGATGAAGAGGAAGAATTAATCAACGGCTTTAGTTTTAGCTTTTAGTATCTGGGGCAAGTGTAAAGGGTGATGGTGTATCGAGTGGTCACGGTACTTCCTGCCAAAAGTCTGGTTCGAATACCTTCAACAAAGCGCCCATGAACCATGTAACGTGTCCAACCGGGCGTCGTCATGTGCTTACTACATAAATACAAATTTTTTTAATGGGAGTTTGATGGATTGGGTGGGACGAAGTATGACTGATTTTATTTTATGGATTCAGAAATGCGGGAAGACGAAAACTAAAGATGATCTCATTGGGACTTGAACTAAATATGGCAAAATATTTAATACGTCACTTTACAATTCCTGCCGAGCACACCCTCACTAATCTTCGCTCTAACTCCCTAAAATCTTACAACGCAATCTTTATAGTATTTATAATCACATAGAAATAGTGTCATAACTGAACGAAAAGTCGAAGGTTCGTACTTCGTTACTGGCAATGCAGTATGTTCACACCTAAATCACTTTCTAGCTAAATAGCTGTAATACATTTAAGTAGGCTCAACCAATTCCATTCCATTCTGTGCAAAAAGTTGCTTCATAGTTATTCCAACACGTATATTACAAAATGTCTACAAAATAAATACAACTTCTCTGTCTAAAAACTTCTGTGAAACAAAATTGCAATCACGAAACGAAATTGCAACCACAGTTCAAATTTATAACATAACCATAATGAGACATGTTCTCGCAGCCAGAAATAAATCACATATTTTAAGTTCTTCTCATTTATCAATGTTTGAAATGACAGAAAATATATATTTTTTTTATTTCTTTGGAACTTTTCCGATTTCTTACAGCAGTTTCCTTGTAGGGGAATCTTCACTTTCATTTGATTCATGTAAAAATCAAATAACACGACCTGTTGGAGACAGCTTTCGTGATTATTTTTTATTCCAGCTAAACATTTATTAATACTTTTTCTCCTCTCCTATATCTGCCAAAGGTTTAAAGATTCTTAATCATTCTTCATTGTCAAAGATCTGATAAAATATGCTTGGCCTGAATTTTTGAAAATATTTTTTCTTTTATTAGTTTTATTGTCACCTATTTATTGATCATTTTATAATATTGAAAATAAATAAATTTGAATATTTGTATTAAGTCTTATCTCGCAGTGATTCTCAAAAGTTCTCTTATCTGTAATCTTAATTAGTCATACATTTCTCTTCCAATGAAGAAAAAACATACTCTCCACTTTTCAATTATGTTCATTTTATTTTTCTTTCATTATTTCTTATTTCGTAGTTCTTCAATCATTAATATTAAATAACACTAGGTGTTGAGAATAATTGGGAAGTATTTCATCATAATATTCACTTTGATTTTTATCTCTCTAGAGATACGCGCAAGTAATAATTGAAAGAGGGTTATTTAATTAAATGTTGGTAGCACATAAGTTAACATATAATTATTCAATAAACACAATGTATGGCGATGTGTTTGCATCACTTCAAGGTTTTAAAAGAAGTTTAAATGAAAGGTTTCGACTTCACACCTCTTACAGCTCGGAACTCAAAGTTGTTTCAAAGAGTCAACCGCAGGAAGCTAATAAAATACCTCATTCCATAGATCAGTTTGTGATGAACTCCATCTAACTTTAAGCAGCGTAAACATTGTCAGTAAACGTTTGTGAGAGGATAACTGGCGCTTCGCTGGTGTAGCTCTTTCAGAAACACTATAGACAATAACCGGTTAGCAATGAAGAGTTATTCTAGTAGGGTGCAGCGAATAGATAAATAGACATCAGGAGTAGTGGTAATTCCTGGAGCAGTTGCCACTATGTCTGGTTCGTAATTCCATTTTTATCTTAAAGTTTGCAACTGGTATCCCCCTTCTGCTAATATAGTATTCAAGCAGTAAGAGGATCTTAACGTTTCATCAATTTTTACACTGGTCCTTCACAAAAAACTAACATAAGTCAACGAACTCTCTACAGTGAGCAAACTCATTATACAATACGACACACAAAGACATTTTAAACACTAATAAACATTTAAATCTAACGCTTATTTCAGCCACTTCTTAAATTGAAAACATTACATATTCATGCACGAGACGCATATTTTACTTTCTATTCTTTCTCCTGAATAGGATACTACTTCGAATTTTTACTTAAGTTAAGGAGCTTTGACCTTACAAAACAAATTCTCCTTTTTACCAAACTTAACTCAGATTTTAGAAACAAACACTTGGCTAACTTGTCTAAGAGCTGAGAAGATGCGCCGTATATGACTACTGGAGCCGTTAAAAATGACAACCAAATCTCCCTCATATTTAAAAACTTCTCTGGGTGTTCTTGCTTCACATGCTCTACTCCAGTTAGAAAAGAAACCCAGATTTATGAACCTTTAGTTATATATAGAAATCACCAGACTGGGCCGATATTTCTGTTATAACCCTTCTCTTTAATTTGTCACTTGTGTCACAGTGAGAAAAACCAATGTTTGCTTTTCAAGACTGATATAGAAGAAAGCACACTACGCATTTTCAAACGACAATATTGACTCTAACCGCAATAGATTACTTGTACGTATTTCATCGACACCCCACTCCGAAAGCATGAAAAGCAAAGTCGACCTAGGCGGAATTTGAACTCAGATCGTTGAGAATTTTGCCCGGCATGTTAACGATTCTTCCAGATCGCTGCCTTATCTCAAATTTTGGCACAGGGCCAGCAATTTCAATAGAAGGAGCTAGTCGATTACATCGACCCCCAGGTTTTAACTGTTAGTCATTTTATCGACCTCGGAAGGATGAAAAGCAAAGGCGACCTCGATGGAATTTGAACTTAGAACATAAAAGCGGAGGAAATGGCGCTAAGCATTTTGCCCAGTGTGCTAACGATTCAAACGAGCTCGCCTCTTTAATCTTACAATAGAATACTGATTTCAAATTTTGACACTAGGCCAGCTAGTTCGGGGGAGGGGTAAGTCGATTACACCCGCCCCAGTCCTGGACTGGTATTTATTTGATCTAACTCGTAAGGATGAGAAGCAAAGTCGACCTCGGGAGAATTAGAATCCAGAACGTGAACACAGGTGAAACGTCACTAATCTCACAGTAAAATATTCACTTGATTGTATCTACTGTTGAGCGTAATTATTTATTTGGCGCCAGCAGATCAATCATCAATGCATTGCAATGTATAAAGAATCTAATATTGTGTTCTTTGAATCGTGAGAACATAAAGAATTCTTATGAAACACTTATTTCTAATTTCCTTTATATAAGAACTTACATTGGAGTAATTCATTTTCTCAAATCCAATGCAGAGACATAACTCTTCTCTTTTAAACTCTAGAATAAGAAAACGGGTTTGTTTGTAGTTCTCTTGCTTTCGAGTTCGACACATATATTCAAACGAAATATCGAATACTTATTGTACCGTGGTTTTCAATTTATCTCTTCAAGATTCATTCGTATTAGTTACCTTTCTTCAATATAAATCGAACTTTAATGTCATGTGTCTTTAGACGATGGTGAGATGGCAAAATCATTAGCACGCCGGGCGAAATGCTTAGCGATCTGCCGTTACGTTCTGAGTTCAAATTTCGCTGGGGTCGACTTTGCCTTTCATCTTTTCGGGATCGATAAATTAAGGACCAGTTACGCACTGGGGTCGATGTAATCGACTTAATCCGTTTGTCCTCTCTGTGTTTATCCCCTTGTGGGTAGTAAAGAAATAGGTATTTCGTCTGTCTTTACGTTCTGAGTTAAAATCCACCGACGTCGATTTTGACTTTCATCCTTTCGAGGTCGATAAATTAATTACCAGTTGCGTATTGGGGTCGATCTAATCGACTGCCCCCCTCCCCCAAAATTTCAGGCCTTGTGCCTAGAGTAGAAAACAATCATTAGCACGCTGGGCGAAATTCTTAGCAGCATTTCGTCCATCTTTACGTTCTGAGTTCAAATTTCGCTGGGGTCGACTTTGCCTTTCATCCGTTCGAGGTCGATAAAATAAGTACCACTTGAGTACTGGGGAAGATTTAATTGACTTGGCCCCTCTGCCAAACTGCTGGCCTTGTGCCAATATTTGAAACCAGTATCATGCATCTTCATGTATTTGATTATCAGTGAATTCGAAATTTAAATAGTTGTCTCGATTCTATATACCAAGAGCAGTCATATTCTTTCTATATAGAATCTGTCATCAAAATTTGACACCCATCAAGAACTGTTTCTATTCTTTTACAGACAGTATTGCAGAAAACAAACTAGCTCGTTAAGAAAATCTCTTCGCAATATTTATACTGAGAAAGGCGGCGAGCTGGCAGAAACGTTAGCACACCGGGCAAAATGCTTAGCGGTATTTCATCTATCTTTATGTTCTGGGTTCAAATTTATCCTTTCGGGGTCGATAAATTAAATACCAGTTGCGTACTGGGTAAGTTTTAATTGACTGACCCCGCTCCCCATAATTTCGGGCCTTGTGCTTAGAGTAGAAAAGAATATTTATACTGAGAAAATCTCTTAGCAATATTTATACTGAAAAGTACACTGCTAGTTGCAAAACCAGTGGCTATGTAACACTGTTATATTGCAAGCTGGAGTAGACTGCCATTATGTCTAGCAGACAAGTGTCCATCACTGAGGATGACCAAAATAAGATCGAAATCACGTGAAATGGCTATCTCCAAGGTAGAATAGTACGGGTTCTCTCCCCTCTTGCAATATATATCGAGTGCTAAGTTCACTGAATAACCAGAGGGAGAAGGCGTCCTCCTGGGTTAAAATAGTAGTATCGTCTGTTCTTATAGAACACACACCGTCTATTGCAAGCTGAGCCTATCTGAGTTTTGCCTGCCCGTGTTGGCTGTCTACAGGCCGCCTCTAGCCGACCCCCAGGACGATGCTCATCTACTCGAGGCTCAAATACTGCACGTAATTTAATTTAGAGCTCTAAAGTGTCCGACATCTTCAGTGTCATTTTATCACAAAGATAACCATGTGGCAGCATGGCAGGAAATTTTCTAGACAACTAAATAAACTTCGTATGCAAATAGTGAGACAAAGAAGAATTTTAAAGCGTTAAATGGCAGTCATGTTAGGTGTCATGTTAGGTTTTGTGTTTCTATTAAGGTTGTTAAAAGTAATGTGGTGAAAGCGAATGAGAACCGTTACTAGTGATGTAAAGAGACATCAGTAGGTACACGAAAAGATCAGTTAAAATAAGCTACTAGCTAAAATCATTGACATAGATCAATCAATCATCGTTAATTTACAACACAAAAAACGATATTAGAACAGACGATTGGTAATATCAGACTATCAGGGTAATATTTCACTTTTATTTCCATCTGTTGATCGAAAGAGGATAAATTGTAGCCTCCAGACAGCAATTGCTGAAGGTTTTAGTTGAAAGAGGTGGTGTTGCAAGTTAATAAACAGAAATGGAAACGATATTTGACAGAAATGATATAAAGGTTTAAGAATTTATATGCTGGGGTGTTTGATAAAAAAAAAGGGAAAAACTTTCGAC
Organism: Octopus sinensis; assembly: GCF_006345805.1. Classification (NCBI taxonomy): domain Eukaryota; kingdom Metazoa; phylum Mollusca; class Cephalopoda; order Octopoda; family Octopodidae; genus Octopus; species Octopus sinensis. The sequence continues at coordinate 171,318,477 of NC_042998.1, forward strand.
TATCATTTCAGTTTGTATGACGACATCGTGCAAACATTGAGATTAGATATTAGCAGCAAAAATAACATCAATGAGCACAAGATGTCATGCATATGAACGACGGTGACGATAAAATTATAATTCTGTTCCTCTCATATTTGGTTGTTAAGTTATTCCTATCAAGGCATTTGACTCGGTTGACAGGGATGTGCTCTGGAAGATCCTGGAGATGAGAGGTACACCACCCCGACTGGTTGAGCTTATGACGGCCTTGTATACTGGAACAGTGAGCACAGTTCGGTTTGGGGCTCAAACATCTGACATTTCTTTCTGGTTAGATCTGGGGTCCTTAAGGATTGTGTTTTGGCTCCCACTCTGCTCAATGTCTGCATAGACTGGAAAGCTAGCCGGATGGCTCGATCGAGTTGTGGAGCGCTCATTGGTGAAACTAGAGTTACTGATCTAGATCTTGCTGATGATGCTGTTATTCTTGCAAAGTCTCTGGATGTCTCAAGATGTGCTCTCCTTTTACCAAGTGAGGTAGAGGAACTACTTGGCCTTAGAGTTTCTTGAATCAAGACAAAGCTAGTCTTTTATTGGCTTCATGGTGGACTCCAGCTTGTCTGCCTCTGTTGCGGGTGTGAATGTCAAAGTTGTTTAGCTCGGCAGTATGATCCATACCAGCATTTTCTGAGTCTGAAGTCTTAAAAAGATTAGGACCTGCTAGTATAGGTGGGAAATCACTGGACAGGAGTGTTTGGCTCTGCCAATATCTGAGCAGAAGGACAAATGTTCGGATCTCTGATTTTCCCTAGCTTGCTCTACTGTCCGAAGCTTTAGGAGCCATCTGAACTCCTTTGGTACCAGGACGGTTCACAGGATTATGGGTTACCATTAGTACGATTTCGTATCCAACCAACGACTCTACCCCAGAAACTTGGCTGCGTCCTGTTACTTGTATGATTCGGCAGCATCAGCTCAGACTGTTTGATCATGTTGCTCGATTTTTTCGAATTGGATCCTCCTCTCTGAGGATTTGGCTGGAGTGACGGCTCGAGTTGATCGGCCACATACCACATTGTCATGGTGGATAAATTAGTATCTCCTGGAGATGAGGACTGACTGGGATATCGTTGGGAGGGTTGCCCGGGACGATCCTAGCAAATACTGATAAATGGTAGATGCAGTAATGCGCTGCAACGGCGCATGCTCCCATACATGACCTGAATTTATTCCTACAAAAATATTTATGAGTGTAGGTCATTATATACCATTCCTGTTGTTTTATTTCCAATTAGTGCGCTAAATTTATCAATTTCAATGATATTCCTTCTTTTGGCTAACATTTCAGATCATTTGTACTTTCTTACCATATCTAATTATTATATTCTATCATGGTATTTTCTTATACTATCTATAATGCAAACGAAAACAATTTCCCTATAATATAAATTACATTTATTATCTCTAATTTATTATTACAAAAGCCCAGCGGTGTTAATTTATTGAATATTCTATTGTTTAAAAATTACGATATTTTGGCATATATATAAAACAAGAGTAATTCAAAACCCACAAAGGAATCGGAAACCTGTCTGAAATTAACTATAGATGTCATTGTAGAAATATGGAAATTAATATTTCGAAAAGAATGTGAGAAAAAAAGATCAAACTTTGAAGTTAAATAGCGATGTTTTGAAAAAATAGCTGGGGGGGGGGGCGACAACAGGCAAAAGATCGAAATTAAGTGGGGAAAGGAGCGAAAGAATTGTGCATCAGAAATCACACAAGTTGTGGTCTCATCTGAAGGAAGGGTGAGGATATTCTGGAAAGATGTGGGAGGTAGCAGGTTCGAGCGACTGTAGAGTTGAGAGGTAGAGTATCGGGATGGAAGTGAGCGGGGAACGAAAGGCTTGAGGGTAGAAATAGTGTGAAGTTATGGCGCGAGGAAGAACGGTGTCCACGGCTGGTTGGGGGATAACTTTACTAGATGTTGACTATTTGCTGGATACCTGACTTCAAAACTCATGTTTTGGTTATACGAGGTGAGTCACGGTGCTTCTACTGCATTGACTGGGCTTTGGTCTCTGGATCATAATGATGGACCCAGGTTTCCTCCTGTGTAATCAGTCTTTTGAAAAATTTTGACTCATCTTCTTGGCACATCTCCAAATTCATCCTCGAGCACTCGACGCGTTCTTGCTTCTGGAAAGGTGTGAGCAACCTGGGAATCCATCTGGCAGACACCTTTTGCATATGCAAATGGTCATGAATGATAGTTTCCACAGACCCGGTACTAATCTTGACCTCATGGGCTATTTGGCGAATAGTTATGCGTCGATCTTCCAAAATGGCAGCTAAATTTCAGCTAGATCAAACAACTGCAAGTGGGTCAGGGGCATTACTTATTGAACGTCCCTCGTAGAGGCAGTGGAGGTTGATTTAGTGTGACTGAAGTGGGATGATGCAAATTCAAGGCAGGCATGATAATCGAAAGGTTTATAAAATATGGTGATGGGGAAGTTGGAGATAAATTGAAGTAGATATCTAAGAAGTTTATTGAGTCGTCGGAGATGTGAATGTAAAGCAGCAGGGTGGGAGGAGTTGGAGTAAACGAAGGCGGTTAGCTGTTTGTGAGGGAGAAAAGTGGCACTGATACAGCCATCGATGTAACAGTCATATAGCTTTGGGATGGGACCAGGGAACTGGGCGATATTTGGGGCTCAGAGTAACCAACAAACAAATTAGTGTGGTTGGAGCCCAATCTTGGTGCTTATAACCACTGCATTAATATGTTGCTAAAAATCACCGGAAAAGAAGATCAGTTGAAGGTGAGAACTAGTTCGACGACGCAAAGAATAGTTGGATGCTGGGATCGAGCGTAGAGTGATGGCCCAAGAAGAATTCGAGGGCCACAAACCTTTCATCGCGTAAGATAATTGTATAGACAACACGACAAACCTATATTTTTCCAGTTTACTATGTCGTTTGTAATTCTAGCTGTTGCCACGTGCTGTTTGAAAAATTCAACATAATGTAAGGAAATGCTAAATTGCCATTTCCATTTTTTGTATTTCAATTCTTAATTGTCTTCAAATTAGAGACGATTCATAAAATAACCTCTCCTTGCCTACTTCTGTTATCGTAACTTGATAATAAAAAAGACCCCGCCTCAATCTATTAGCTATTTCTTGTAGAATTATATTCCTCTAAAATATTTCTTATTTTATCAGCAGCTAATGGTGATAACAATGATCATTTTGATGAGGATGATGGGAAGTTTTATGTGATAATGCATTCATGGCAAATGCAGTAGACTGATGTATAATCATATTTACAATTGAGCTAGTATTAGAATGCAATCACAATGAGCCTCTAGGTTTTAAGCTCGTTTCTTTAGTAAAATAACGAATTTAAAATATTCTTGAAGCAAATATATATAAAGAGATATGAATTGAAAACATATAAAAGAATTTTTAAAAAGGAAAAGCGCAAAGAAAGAGAGGCAAATTGAAGAATATGTTTAGCGGAAAAGGTTTTATGTTACTTTTCAGTGACTAATTTACTTTATACAGCTCCATTTCTTACAAATGATTATTGATTTCATTACTAATTCTTTTGTGAAAAAAAAAACTATGTAAATATATCAAGATATTCACATGAATGAAACTGGATATAAGCGACACTAATAGAAAAATAGTAATTTATGAAGTGAGATCCAGTTGCAACCCGAGACAAGAAGAAGGAAACAATTTTATATTTAATATCATTGCATACTTCCTCTTGTTTTTTTATAGTTTATTCTTTTACTTCAATTCCCAATACTTAGAGTCTAACATATTTTTATCTTCAATTTGATGCTAAGAGAAGGTTGTGTTATAGAAGTGATTAATCATCAATATCACTTCTGTTGATTTACACACTGGCTGTGTTGTTACGTTATCGGACGACTTGCTCATGCTTCCTACGTTGAAATCAATAGTAACTCGACTTGCTAGAAATAGCTGTCAAATCTCTCGCATCTCACTCTAGTGTCTTAAAAAAGAAAGAGGGAGATAGAGACGTAGAGAGAAAGAGAGGGAGAAATTGGATAATATGTCCTCTAGATATATTAAAAATAACTGTATGTTCAGGGTCAGAACTCCTTTGACCATAGACTAGAGCTGATCTGGGGTTAAACAAAACATCCCCCTATATCTGTGGATGGAATACATTATTCCAACTGTTTCCTTTTACAGAACTTCCAGGAATAGGTGTAAGAATTTCTGAGAAAGTTACTTGCAATCGTCTAATCTCATGTCCAGTTGAAGATTCGTTTGCTGTCTGCTAAAAATCATTGATATCAGTGAAGTATCTATTCTAAGCTTCTTTTAACTTTTTACAATTAATACTGATTTTACTTCTCTTTGTATTTAACATACATACATACGTACGTACGTTCATATCTATATAAGGATAAATATATAACGTCTGGATTTTCTTCATATTCATACATACATACATACATACATACATACATACAACATACATACATACATACATATATACATACATATATATATATATATATATATATATATATATATATATATATATATATAATATATATATATATATATATATATATATATAGATATATATATATATATATATATACCACGCATGCATGTATATAAACTTGCAAACACATATGATTGATAATTGCTTTATCTTGTCAGATGCTAGCCATCTCATTATTCATTGTTCAAAAGACTCTCACTTGTACCGCGCAGACATGTGACTATGTGCTTACAAGTAGTTATGTCTGCACAAGTCATGACTCCTCCATCACCACAAGACTTTTGAAAGAAGAAAAAGAACGATCAAGATGAGGTGACGATATATCTGTACATAAATGGTTCATGTAATAACATCCTTGTATGACATGTACTAATATCTCTAATATCGATATTTAAATAACCAGTGACAAGCAAAAGTAGGATGACTAGTAGCTATTTCAACTACAGATTTCATACGCATGGGTCTTGTCCTAGACTTTTCCAATAAAAGGTTACTTAGATGTTTGAAAGTATTTGATTTTGAACTTTTCCTTCATGATTTAGCTTTTTTTAAATCATATTTTTGCTCAGAAAATTTAACTTCTGCGTATGTGTTGAATTATTTGAAGCAAAACACCGATCTGTTATTTAGCTCCGCAGAAATAATATCTCTCCTTCCCTCCATCTTTCTCTCTCTCTCGCTCGCGCACGCACATTCATGCACACAGATGTACCTTTACCAACTTGCTAACGCGAGCTTACTCAGTTGATGCTCCTTTTCTTCCCAAACATCAATTTTTAACACGGAGAAGCCCTCTCCCCTATCCAAATTCTAGGTAACATGCTCTAAATGTTAACCGGGTGTCATGAATAATAATGACGATGAAATGTTTTCTCTGATTTACTATTTCTGTGGGATGAGTAAGCTCGGTTTGAGCTAACCGGAGCTACCAAAATTCTAATATGAACGGCATTAACATTAACTTAAATAAAAACGAATAAAAGCTTACCTAGAAGTTTCAAAACGGATCCTCGTGTATTTGATATCGCTTTGCTTCGCCTGCTGTTAGCCAAGTTACTTCGTCCGCTACTGGATATCGTTGAAATAGAAGTCAACCTTCTTTGATTATGTGACGGTCGTTGAACAGTAGCTCTGTTTACTGTGATAACAATCAATGTGTAGAGGATAATGAGCACAAACAGTGGCGTGACGAAAAAGAGGAATGTTGAGATCTTGAACATGATTGTCATACCGTCTAAAAACTCCTTGGGAATGGTGCATTGGAGAGAATCAGTGAGCGGTTCTCCAGTCTCTGGGTTGCTCACTAGGTAGCTCAATCGTGTGTACAGTGGATATGGAAGTGCTATGAGTATAGAAGTTATCCAGATACCCAATATCACCTTCAGGGTTCGGCTCAGTGTTGATACTGTATAAGCCCAGAGAGGGTGGCAGATTGCCATGTAACGTTCAACGGTGAATGCAGTAATGGTTAGAACTGAAGCATAAGATGTTACCTCTGACATCATTGATTTGAAGAAACAGTAGATGAGTCCAAATGGCCAAGGGTAAGCACTCCAAATTCCGTAAATTTCTGAAGGCAAACCTATTGAAATAAATTAAAGAAAAAAAAAATTACATGGTACCAAATGTTACATCATGCACACATATACAGGCGTATAGAGACGCTCATACACACACAGACACAAACATACACATACACACATACGCGCGCGCATAGTTAGTATTTCTTGAAGTATAAGTTTATAAAGAAAGAAGTACATATATAGAGGTAAATATATCGGTATAGGATTGCAATTAATGCATAAAATGACAAATGCACATTAACCAAGGGGACCTTCAATATGGAAAGTATATAGCTAAGAACAAACCAACGTAGTTTATGTAGCGAACCAAAACTAATCTTTAATCAGTTGAAATTACTTTCTTAAGGAGAAACATCATAATTCTCTTAATATCTTTGGCTGACTTTTCAAATCAGTTTCAATTTCAGTGATGTGCAGCTTGCTTTAATTCACAAAAAATATCATTATGATAATGACTTTCAGTATAGTAATTATTATTAATGGATTAAACAATTCCTTTTGGCTCACTACCCTATGCTTATCTGCATTTAATTTTACGTATGTATGTATGTATGTATGTATGTATGTATGTATGTATGTATGTATGTATGTATGTATGTATGTATGTATGTATGTATGTATGTATGTATGTATGTATGTATGCATGCATGTATGTATGTATGTATGTATGTATGTATGTATGTATGTATGTATGTATGTATGTATGTATGTATGTATGTATGTATGTATGTATGTATGTATGTATGTATGTATGTATGTATGTATGTATGTATGTATGTATGTATGTATGTATGTATGCTTGTTTGCGTCTGTATGAACGTGTGTATTTGTGTTTGGCCGATCTGAGAACTACTGCTAATATGTAATCTGCCACAGGTCGTGAGATGATCGGGTCGTTGGTAACTAGACCTGAATATCCACCAGGCGTGCCTAGTGAACGAATGATTGCTTGAAACATTAGAATAAAGACAAAACTTATCAAAAAGTCGAGTGAATCCAGCAAAGTATCAACGACTGTTTAATGATAGCGCTCGAAGTAGTAAACAAGCGCACCGCAATATTACTTTGGGTGTGATGAAACCTGAGTTCTTATCAGAATATTTGCCCAGGAGAGGAGTAGGTTGGGTAGATAGTTACAAATGAGGTGACTTATCTGCCCTACCTACTGTCTTATAGGTAAGTCCAGGAAGACAAAAGTTAGCATGAGAGAAAAAGTATTGTGGCTGTCAGCTTCAAGTATTTTACGACAGATTGGATTTCTGGTAACCTCCTGAAGCTGGGAGGCGGCATCGTACTTACGAGAAAAAAATTGGAATCATTTTTTAACTGTTTTACAATTGCGTCAAAATTTTGGCCTGGAGTACCGAGTGGCCTTTGTTGTGTTTTGAACTGTTGCTTTCTCTTCATCTATCTTTTATTAAAAAAACTCTTTGTTAAACTGTTAATTTTTTTCTCTCCTTCCTTTTTGTTTGGACTTTTTTCCTCTTCTTTCTTTTTCCTTAATTATTTTATATTTTAAGAACTGTATTTTTGGACTCTTTTTTTAAAAAAAACATGGCAAATAACAATGAAAAGTTGAAGTGGGAAATTACCCCCCCCCCAAAAAAAATGGTTAAAAGAACTTGAAAGTAAGACGGAGCCATGGCGCCGGAGTGTCACGGAGCCTCGTCGGTTGTGCCACCGGATCGGGGGGAAACATCATTGGCGGGAATTGTGCCGTCAACGGAAAAATTAACCCCCTCGGACCCGAATGACGATGAACTGTTGGTCTTTTTTTATAAAGGCGGAGAGGTGGAAAAGGTAGTGAAAGAACACTACGAGGGAATACCTTTGGCCTTCACACAGGATCTCGAATGGCCTCCGCAGGTAGCTGTGGAGGTCATAACGTTGTGCGTGTTTCTGAAGCTGAAGGGACTAAAAGAGGAATATCGCTCGTGGCCGGGTGACGCCAACTCGGAGCTCGCCTTGATTTTAAAGGAAGCATGGGCTATGGTGGACGGACACAAGCGAGGATGAGGTGGAAAATTGACAAGAGGTTGAAAAGCCTCAGTGTTATAATGTGTAAGAGGTTCAGCGCCTCATTTGTAAATGGACTAGTGTCGATTGTATATTGAATATTTTATTGTATGTTATTGCATGTTATTATTTATAATGGACTATTGAGTCCAATAATTGTAAAAACTGTCGTGAGAGGTTCAATACCTCATTTTGTTTATTCTGTTGGAAAAAAAAAGAACAATGTTTTAGAGAAGCAGAAAATCGGCGGGCGTTTTTTGCCTTCTCTCATCAATATCATCCTTGTTTCATCATTCATCTCATCAATATATGTCCAGTCCGCAAGCTACTCTTTGTAATGCCTTTATGGCAAATCTTAATGAAATAAAGTTTTGGGTATAGGAACTTTATTGAGCAAGAGTCTTACCGAAATTTAAGGAAACTGTGTTCTTGTGTCTTTTAAAACTATTTTGAATAAAAGGGCGAGAATACAGTTCCTTGATCATCTTGAGTCTCCGGGTTTTATCTTCAATTAAAGAAGTGAAAATATTCTCTTGCTAAGATATATCTCTTTGTTTTCCTTTTCTCTTTTCAGTCTCTGGACTGACAGACATGCTGCGGCATCGTTGGTAACTAAAGATTTTAAAGCTCTTTGTTTTGTTGAAACTGTTTATCTTGACATGTCCCTTATGTCGTATTTGGGGAAAGTAATTTCAGATACGTGTATATATATCGAAGTTTTACTGCATTATTCAGATAAATATTATCTTGCTGGAATAATTTTAAGTGCTCTTATTGACTTTGTTTATTCCTCAGCAGATAAAGAGCAAATAATCTGAAGTAAAAATGAAAGCTATGCAATGCGGTGCTCATACTAACTGCATTGTGATGTGTTTTTGATACTTCATTTGACAATGTTCCTCTGTTAAATATCACTGTGAAGAAGCCCTTTACTCTGAATAGCTAAACAAATTCAAAACATGACATAAAGTATATGTATTTAACATTATCTAAGTGCAACCCTCAAAGAGCTATTTCTGTGCAACGAACACTGTAACTTTGTTTACGTGTAACTTTTAAATTGATCTGTGGAAATGTTTTAAATGATGAAGTTTGAGAAGTATACACTGAACAATTTTTAGCAGATAAGCTAATAGAAAATGAAATGCAGTTAGAGTCGGTCAGAATTTGTGTGATTGCTTCCAGCTAATAAGACAAAACTGGCTAAATAACTATAATCAACAATTCAGTAAACCATCAATTCTAATTTCACTTGGTAATTCACGGCACGAAATAAATTAGTAGAATTAAAGAAGATTAGTAGAAATGGTAAATGGTAATAGGTTTTAAAACTGCGTGAAAAGACAGGTTGTAAGAAAAAAAAATATTTATATTAAATTCGGAGCAAGCTATAACCTTATGGCACAAGTTCAAAGAATATCACCAGTAGAATTTCGAATAATATTAAAAATGCAATCTTATAATATCAATTAGTTTTTAAACAGGAGGTAAGTATTCACATTAAAAACCTAATTAGAAATAAATATTCATTGAGGAAAGAAAAAGTAATATTATCCAACCATTATCATTATTTTCATTGAATTGAAAAGTAGAGGAGAAAGTTCTGGATATGTCTATTAACATGTAAAAGATGCTATAAAGTTTCCTCAGAAATTATATGATATTGGTCAGCTCAGAACGATCTATTTATAGTTGCTGCTTCTAACAAAAGACGTACATCTATTAGACTCGACAATACGTCTATGAAGAAGTGAGAATGATCTTCCATTGATTGAAAAATAAACATAAAGCAGTAAAAGAAAATCTTGGATAAAGAACTAGATCTTCACAAAACGTCGAAAGATTAATTCTAATTGTAGAACAATTTCAATCATTTTGCCATGTAATTAATTTGGGTTACAGACAATTAAGATTCTACAGTTAAATTAGTAATCCAAAGAAACTTTTTAATAAAAAAATGATTAAAGATTACTTCACAGCGTAGAAGATGAAGCATACTATCACTACATCTCCGCCTCTCAGAGACTTATTGATAACATCAGATTGTGAACACAGCCAGAATATGGTGTTGAAAAATAGCAGATGATGAGTCTTTGTCAGATATGTCTAGCACAAGATTCTAGGATCGAACAGTAAGCACACTATTAAAGTTATATGGTCTTTTGACATTTTCTTTGAAAACCTGAAAACTTTGACTAATTTGAGATTCTATTCACTGTAGTTAACGGAAAATGAATCTTATTCAACAATAAGGCTGTGAAGAGGCGAAGATCTTACATTAACAGAAAAATAAGCTCAGAAAAAAAAACAGAGCATAACAAAAACTTGGGTAAAATTATTCTTGAGTAGGAACTAAGACATTCAACCCTCCAGAACGTGGTCAGTTCATATTGATTCGCTGTCAGCAAGCCCACCAATCTTCCTACTGAATTTCTACTTTAGCTACAAACTTCTACATATCCAATATGCAACGAAACACGGTATGTTAATATATAGATAATTGTTATTTTAAAAGCAAAATTATGTTCTTATCTTCTAATTACTTATACGTTCACTTTGACATAACTGATAGAGTGTAGTCACAGGGTAAAAGAATACAATTAAAGGAACATGAAGTAACGTACTACAAAACAAAATAAGCAACCCTGCCAAAACAAAATGAAAAATGATGAAAATATTATCCACCCCTCCATATCCAAAGTTAGAAGAGTAACACATATTTGGAAAGTAAGGAGGAATAGGTGGAAAACATTACAGGGTCGGAAATCAACGAACTGGTCACAGACAAAATGCGATTTCTAACAACAACACAAGGACAACAAAGTGTTATATAAAACGTGGAAATCTATGTCTCATTTTTAAGATTCCAGATAGGATAAAAGTCTGGATAGTTCCACTGGAAAGACTGTAATTCTGTGGAAAATGCATACAAATTGATTCAGCAAATAGAAAAGTTGACTAATCGAAGTCAGCATTTAGCAGGAAAATAAAGAAGTACAAGTAGCTAACAGTACATTGACCATATACATCAGGAAGATTCTGAATGTAATGTTTTGACGCAGAGATTCGAGACAGCATTACAGAACTAATGACAAAAATCTTTTAATGTCGGTTAATATGTAACTCTAAGAAAAAAGCAGTGGGCGGGTCGCAGACGGAA
>NC_042998.1:171334774-171379774 GCF_006345805.1 Octopus sinensis
CGCGAAACCGGTCTTTCTTCGAAATTATGTCATTATAAGAGAAAAAATTTTTTTAATATTCTTCAGACATATTGACGCAAATATATATATTTTAACATTTAAGCTTCTGTAGTTTTTTCCCTTTTTACTATTTTCTATATATATATATATATATATATATATATATATATATATATATATATATATATATATATATATATATATATATATATATATATTTGAGTAATTGAATGAATTATCTTATTAAGGATAATTCGAAAGATAACCGATACCTGGGTAGCAAATTCACATCAGAAAGAACACGGATTATCGCCATGGCTCCTTGAGAGCGGTCAGCTGAAAGTTTTTTGTGCATTTTGATGTCGACGTAAGTTCCTTGATTTTCCTGATGAGAAATCTGCATAATGTACTCCTTATTCATTCGGAATTAGGAATATGCACCCTTCGAAACATATGTCGAGAATAAAGGATATTTGTTAACTAGTCGTTCAACTCCATTCTTTCATATACTTATAATTGTATATATATATACATATAAATATATATATATATGAGTGTATATATATATGTATATATATATGTATATATATATATACATATATGGATATATATATATATATATATATATATATATATATATATATATATATATATATATATATGTATGTATATATATATATATATATATATATTATATATATATATATATATATATATGTATGTATATATATATATATATATATATATATATATATATAGTATATATATATATATATATATATATATATATATATATAATATATATATATATATAGATAAATAGATACACACACACACGCATATATATAAATATGATATAAAGCATCGAAGTATTCAATATAACTATTTATTGGAATAATGTATGCTATGTCCATTTACCTGAGGGTTCAATACTCTCCTCTTCACATGATGCTTGGCCACAAGAAGATTAACAATCAATTCCTGGTAGTACTAATTGTATTCAGTCTACTTATTGTTAACTCCCAGTTGCTAGTTATACTTTTCTGTTGAATCGTCAAAAATTAACCACTCAGAGTGGGCCTTTGTTCGATTAGCCTTTTGGTCAATTGTACACGTCAGTAGGTTGGACAAGAATGGAATGGAATGACTTTAGGTGGATCATGTATCAGTGATAGCGGACATTGGATAATGTCATTTTGCGAATTCTAAACTCATGCTCAAATTCTTCATCTGGAATGATGTAACAACGGGCTTAATATTTTTAATCATAAATTCATTTAATTCCCGTAACTGTTCTTCGTTTATTGTTAGCGTAATTTATCTGCATACTAAAAGGGGGAAAACAACAAAAAATGTTTTATCAGATACAATATATTTCCCATGATCTTTGCTCGCTATTACACAAACGTAAAGGATTAATCAGAAAATGAAAAAAAAAACCCCTCATAAAACCAATCAAAACCCCCATAAAACCAATCAAGTAGCCTTCAATATGACATGATGCATGAGTGTGTATGTACTTATACAGGGTGATTCAAAATTAAGGCAACCAACTTCTTTCAATTTTGCTAAAGCAAAATATAGTTATATTTCAGGCCTGAGCGTTGCAATGCAACGGTAAAGGAAACACAGTTATGACACTACCACATTTATTCGATATGACCTCCTCTGTTTCGAATCACAGCCTTATATCTAGGTACAAATGCCTCACACGCAGCGTGCAGCTGGTTTTGCCGAATCGAATCCCATTCCTGGTATAGTTTTGTCTTCAAAGCGTCGAGCAAAGCATGAGTGCTCGAGACCCTCGTCTCAAAAATGGACCAAACAAAAATCCAACGGGTTGAGATTGGGGGTTCTTGAGGGCCATACATCCTTGCCTATGAACGACGGAATGTTTTTCTGAATCTTTTGTTGTGTCTGTTTCGAGTTGTGGGATGATGCCGAGTCCTGTTGGAGGTATTCCAAGGTGACTCATTCACTCATGGAAGCAGTTCAGCTCCCAGAATGTCGCTAATGTATTGCTGGGTGTTAATTTTAACACCGGAGGGTACAAAAACGTGGGGAGACCTTCCAGTAGTTGTCACAGTCACCCAAACCATAACTAACTGTGGATTTTGACGTCGATTTACAAGTGTATCCTCAACGGAGCCAGATACACTCCAAAGTCGGTCATTCTAGTGGTTTACTGTCCGTTCGATGTCAAATTTCTTTTCATCAGTGAACACCAGGTCGGGAAGCATGTCTTCAGCAAACTGACGCAGGATAAGACGACTTCTCTTCAGTCACATGGCCTTATAAACACCCGTGAGCGCATGATAGCGGATCATCTTGTAGGGATGGGTCCTGAGATCCTCTTTCAGCACTCGATACATCGATGTTCGGCTTATTTTCGCTGTGGCTACAAGTTTTCTGATGAAACGACGAGGATTTCGCCATATTTTTTCTCTGGTACCGTTGATAAGCCGAGGGGTCAGCATACTTCTTTTTTGGTCACATCCTAGTCATTCAGCGGTCGAACAATTCATTTGAAATTTCTTGTCAATTTTCCAGACTGTTTTTCGGTTAATTTAAAGCTTTTTTGCTATAACTGTTTTACTTTAGCCTCCTTTGTGGGGGTTATGATTGTATTTCGGTCTATAGGCATTATTTATTTTATAAATTTGAGTTTATTTAGTCTGAAACAAAAAGAAGACACACTAAGCTTTTATAATGATGTATAATTTTCATATTTTATCACATTTATTGAGTTATTAAAACCCGAAGCTTCGGTTGCATAATTTCGGGACACCCTGTATATAATGTGTCTGGAATGGAACGACAATGCACTATATTAACAACAATGGACTATAAAGACTGTTATAATTTAATCATCCTTTGATATAATATTTCGGCATACAAAAATTCCTCCTTCAGATATCCCTAGAAATTGATCGAGTCACTGCTATAATCGGTTTTCCAACGGTTTTTTTTCTCCCAAAAGCGCCTCTGCAGTGGTCTCACGAAGTTCCTTCCGGAATTCCTCATGAGAAGTGCGTGAGGGCGGCCATGTCTCAAACTCGTGTGTGTTGGCACATCCGTAGCGCTGATTCTAAGTTATGTATTATACATGCAGTTTCCTTTTTTATATTTTTTATTCTCTCTTTTATTTTATAAACAATATATGAGCATGTTATCAGAAATGAACCTACATGCATTCAGATGTAGCTAAATAATATATTGGGGACCTAATCTGTCTATGAGGATACCTTCCTTAATTCTTAGATTACCCAGATTTCTTTCATTGGCCTCAATTGTGACTGTTATGCTTTTGTCGGTATTCTAGCATCTGTTTAGATGTTTTCTAAAGGAGGAGGCTCTCGTGTTTAGATGTTCATTGATGCGAATGTGTAACGGTCTTGTTGTGCTACCCACATAGAACTTGTTGCATTTGTTACACTGTATTCTATACACATTTACCCGTAGGCATAAGTCTGTGTCACAGACGGGGCAGTTTGCTAGTGTGCATTGATGGCTGTCCTTTGCTGTTTCTTTGCGAGGTGTCTTCTCAGAGAGAAAACCAACGGGTACCCTATATCCATTGTAAATCGGCTTAAGTACCCAAGACGACAAACACGCCGAACACAAAGAAAACCCAGCAACACATGCTTCCTTAAAATACCCCATTTTAGCCATAAGAAGAGAAGAACTAGACATACAACTAGCCCACTCGGGCCCCTCTCTCAGAAGACACCTCGCAAAGAAACGAGCAAGGGACAGCAATCAATGAACACTAGCAAACTGCCCCGTGTTACACAGATTTGTGCCTACGGGTAAATGTTGTTATAGTGCATTGTTGTGCCATTCAAGACACATTATATTTTACAAACAATACACAATGCTCCAAGCGAACTACAATACTCTCCTATATAGGCGTAGGAGTGGCTGTGTGGTAAGTAGCTTGCTTGCCAAACACATAGTTCCGGGTTCAGTCCCACTGCGTGGCACCTTGGGTAAGCGTCTTCTACTATAGCCTCGGGCCGACCAAAGCCTTGTGAGTGGATTTGGTAGACGGAAACTGAAAGAAGCCCGTCGTATATATGTGTATATATATATGTGTGTGTGTATATGTTTGTGTGTCAGTGTTTGTCCCCCCAACATCGCTTGACAACCGATGCTGGTGTGTTTACGTCCCCGTAACGTAGCAGTTCGACAAAAGAGACCGATAGAATAAGTACTAAGCTTACAAAGAATAAATCCTGGGGTCGTTTTGCTCGACTAAAGGCGGTGTTTCAGCATGGCCACAGTCAAATGACTGAAACAAGTAAAAAAAAAAAGAGATATATATGCTTGTGCGCGCGCGCGCACATGTATGTATGTTCGTATGTATTTATCTATATATGTTATATGGATCATTTTGCGAGTACCTGGATGTGGTTCAATGACTGAAACCAGCAAGAGAATAAAGTCATAAAGTATATACAGAGTGGGTGAAAAATAAGTAGGGATTAAAAATTAGTAATAAAATCCATATTTCTCTTAACAAATTGAAACAAATTGAAACGAATAATACATGTTCTGTGTTACGTGGTAAAATTAAAGTAAGCACCGGTGGCGTCATCCAGTTTCCTCAAATGGTCAGGGATGAAATGAAAAACCTTCTGAAGGTTGTCCTCTGGGATATCATTAAGAACCTCCTGAATCCGTGTCTCCAAGTCCTCCAGTGTGCGAAATTTTGTCTTGTACACCTTTTTTGTGTAACCCCGCAGGTAAAAATCACAGGGAGTGAGATCTGGACTTCTTGGAGGCCATTCCATATTCCATTCTGCGATCACAGTCTTCAAGCTTTAGCTCCTGCACGTAATGGGGTTCCCATGGACGAAAATTCAATTCTTTATATAACACCGTACGTATTGTGTATCTTGTTAGTCGACATTCACGAGCTGCTTGACTCGTTGATTTTTGCGGGATGCGATGTATCATTTCCTGAACTGTTGCTCCGTTCCCCGCTGATCGGGATGTGGTTGGACGGCTACTTCTTGCATCGTTCACAGAGACATGGTCATCAGCTTTGCATGACAACTTTTTATTGTCTGCGGACGTAGTGTTGCATGCTTACCTTTCCATGCACATTACTATCTCTGTACCAAAACAATGGAATTCCACACTTCATTGCATGCTGCTATGTTAGCTTGCCCCTGAACAGTCAAGCGACTGGCCATCTGGAAAATAAGAAATTAGACAACAAAAAAATAAGAAATCCCCATTAGTTGTTGTCTGTTTAAAAAATATTTTCGTCATGATTTCAGTGATACTACATTGTATAAATAATTTCTAATGTCTAGTTACTTTCCACCCACTCTATATATGTCTCTCTCTCTCTCTCTCTCTCTCTCTCTCTCTCTCTCTCTCTCTCTCTCTCTCTATATATATATATATATATATATATATATATATATATATTATATATATATATATATATATATATATATATATATATATATATATATATATATATATATATATATATATTCATATATATATATATAATATATATATATGTATATATATATATGTATATATATATATATATATATATATATATATATATATGTATGTATGTATGTATGTATGTATGTATGTATGCATGTATGTGTGTGTGTGTGTGCGCTCGCGTGTTTATATATATATATATATATATATATATATGTCCATCACATTTTAATTATAATTTGGTGGCTTTTGCTCAGTTTTTGTTGTTTGATTCTAGGCCCACTCTGACTACCGTTCCACCACAAAATACTACGTATTTTATGTATGTATATGTGTCTAAGTTCTTGTGAGTGTTTGCCGTGTTTGTCCAGGTGTGTTCGCTATTAGATGTCTGTGTTTCATACGCACGTCTTTTCTATGTCTAAGTTTTGTATGTTTTATCTTTAATCATTTACTTGTGTCAGTCATTAAAATGCGATCATGCTGGGGCACCGCCTGGGGAAATCTTAGTCGAAGGAATCGATCGCAGTACTTTTTTAAAGCCAGATACTTATTCTATCGGTAAATTTGGTTGAACCGCTAAGTTACGCGGACTTAAACACACCAACACTGATTGTCAAGAGAAGGTGGGAGACAAACACAAAGATACACAGATACACACATATATACACGACAGGTTTCTTTCAGTTTCCTTCTACCAAAAACACTCACAAGGTTTGGTCGGCCCTCGGCTATAGTAGAAATGACTTGCCCTAGGTGCCACACGGTGGGACTGAATCCGAAACTATGTAGTTGGGAAGCAAACTGCTTACCACACAACTACGTCTGCGCCTATGTTTACTATGTTCCTCAGCTTGGCGGTGTGTGTGTGTGTTTGCGTGTATTTTCCTGAATATTTCCTTCTACTTACACTCGTTATTTTTCATTGTCTGTTGGGCTTCAATGGAGAGAAGCTATTTTTTCCGCATTGATATAATAAAGAACAAAATTTCCCTGTTTTGAGCTTGGTAGTGAAATACCCTTTAGGTAAAAAGGCTTGAGTACATTAATCAAAATAGTCTATCCTCACAATCGGCAGATTTTGCTAAAATTACGGTACACATAAGCAGAAAGTTTGACAATAAACTTTAGTATCCATCTATCCGTCCGTCCGTCCTTATGACTTCAGACAAAAGAACGACGGCAGCAACTATAACAACTAGAGCTCCGAATGGTTCATCATTTCCCGGTTGTCCGGTCATTTGGTTGATGTGAGTCAGAGTGCACGTGGTGGAAGCGAAAGCCCCCGAAAGTTGTACTGCGTACTGATCCAGCTCATTTATATGGTGCTTTGAAACGCCTCTGCCATTTAACCTTCAGTAACATCTCGAGCTTTCACCGTCGTAGTTTGATTGGTTCTAACGAATAACAGCAGATCACCCCAATTCTATGGCTGATTCTACACGATCGTTGGATTATTAGAAACAACAGCCAAATTACGTCCTATCATCTTAAATGTGAACATTGTATTGATAGCCGAGAAGTTTTACAAATCTGCTCAACCAAGATTGACCTGGGTTTAAGCAACCACTTTAGTCGGTCTTAACAAATATCTCTCAATTAAGCTCCTTAGCCAAGCATTACTCCCTAGAATGTAACACATTTGGAATTTCTGCCCCACCACATTTCCGTTGCAATCTGGAAGGATCCAAGCTTGTTATGAGCATTGTATTTGCATTTGCAACCAAAACAAGCTGTCTCTGTGTCTCTCTGTCTGTCTCTTATCAAAACTGATAGCTTAAAGTGGCAGGTAAGTACTGAAGTCAATATAATCCACTAACCTCCCCATAAACTGTGTGTGTGTGTATGTGTGTGTGAAAGTGTGTGTGAAAGTGTGTGTGTGAGCGCATGTACCATCATATATAGTGATGATCGTGTGTTTATATGATTATGCAAACTAGTAAATTATTCGTTAACTTTTGTTCATTTAGCACTTTGCTAACTTTAAGTAAGAAAAATGATATAAAGCATACCGACATTTCAAGAGTGCTTCCAAAAAGAAAAACTAATTGCTAAATTCCCGAAAATAACAGTATACACTACATTCATAAATTATAAGCTGATGTCTTGACGCTAAATTAGGCTTTCAAAAACTTAGCATGATAAGATTGTTAAGAATATATCTGTTTTTTCTGATTGGTTCAGTGCTGTGCTCATTTTGCTCAGAATACAACACAAAGTAACGGCATTCAAATAAACGATTATTAAACAGAAAGGATAGGAAATATATATAATCGGTTATGCAACTGAAGACATTTCACTCACAGCAAAATTGTATTTATGGTTCTAGTCTTTTCCTTATATTTGATGCTATCTATTGCAACAAAGGAAGTTTTAATGCTATGTAATCCAAGAATAGCAAAAATTCCTACAAACTGAAGCTTGTAGTTACAATGGTTTGCAGAAACAGTTTATGAATCAAGAAAGGAGTACTGTAATCCATTGTACTCGATTGCATTATGATAACGGTGCTTAAATTGGACAATTATTCATCACCATAATAACAATTTAATGCTTAGATGGATTGGTTTGTTAAGAGTTGTGTATTTGTAATCGAGATAATACAAATCTCTGGATGAGATATAGGCTGTAAACTGTCTTGACCGATAGGACAGTGCTCTCTCAGTTTTACCAGTTGTGCAAATATACATAATTTCAGTATTGATATTATCATCTAAAGCAAAAATAAACCCAAAGGTACGAATGCTTGAGAAATATATTGATGGATCTTTGAAACACACATAAAACATTATTGTGTTTCAACTTTACCAGATTATATTCCTTAGTTTATGAACTGGATTTAGACTTTAAAAGAGGCTTGTGTATGAAGACATTAATAGAATAGGTGGAGAGAAATTACTATAATCGGGAATTATTATTATTATTATTGAGTGAGAGAGCAGTTCATGCCATCAAAGTGACACTGGGGTAAAATATACGAAGCCCAATATACCCATCATGACTACCCGTCTGATAAAGGTACACCAGGCACATGCATCACAACCATATGTGCGCGACATGGTGATCTCATATCAAGATAAACAACACATGACCTTGCAGGTGGGGCCCAGTTAGAATTTTCTTCAGGTTGAGTAACCCATCCTGCTCAAACGGTCCCTGAATAAGGGTTGCTTTAGGATGTTGAACGAAACACCTATGTTTCCAGAGGTGAACCATTCAAACTCCAAAGAATCCCTCTCAACACATGGCCATGATGCTCCCCCACTACTTCTGCTCGTGATCAGAGATGCACATATCGTCAGCCACTAAGGGACATGCTCAACTGGTTAAGGTCAAACAACTGACAAGCAAACCTGTGGTATTGAGCAGAATATTTGCTGTAGCCCATCTTTTATACCAAGACAAAACAATGTACATGATAACGCTTCCAGTCAGTTAAGATCAGAAGCCATGAGAGCCACTGCCTGGTACTGCATCAGGGCATTTATTATTATTATTATTATTATTATTATTATTATTATTATTATTATTATTATTATTATTATTATTATTATTATCATCATTATCATTATTGTTATTATTATTATTATTATTATTATTATTATTGTTATTATTATCATTGTTGTTGTTGTTGTTATTATTATTATTATTATTATTATTATTATTATTATTCTATTAGTGCTCAAGTTGTTTGCTTTTAAGCTTTCAAGGTTTCTTCCCTGTCGTTTCTTGAGAAAATAAAACTACAGTTTCGACACCCTACTGCCTGACGTAAAGTATAAACCAGCGTCAAACCGAGTGGCCATTTGGTAGGAATAGACAGTAATTTATCAACAATCAAAGAATAAATGGTTATATAACTCCTATTATCTCCTATTCTTGAACTAGCAATAGAATCGAACTCGGAGCCTCATGATATCGAACCTCACATTTCAATCATGAGCAGTAAAAATATGAACCTACAAAAATCCCATTATGATTTTTGTCGTTATTGATATTGTATCATTTAACACGAACTTTAACTCCCAACTGTTACTGTAGCCGAAACGGGTGATGAGGTCTCGTGGGTCGGATAGTCTAGATTCACTAATGGCTGCAACATCTACAAGTGACCTTGTTTCCAAGGCGACCCGAGGTCCCTGACATTTATGAGACCTACTCTGAGCATCACCATACCAAGGTAAATTTAGATGGCGGTGCATTGTGCGTTGGGATGACAAAGTCTTCCATTGTGGTATTTGTGTTTTCTCTAATGTGTGTAACAAACTCTATATTGTCTGTGTTGATGGCTGTGTGGTTGGCGGTGTTTGTGCAGTCTGTTTGTGTTGTGCATTGTGTTGGCGTTTGAGGTGGTAGTGATAGTGTTGTTGGTTCTTGTGTGTTGTTGCTGTTAGGAAGTTCCTCTTTTTTGTGCCACCCCTTTTATCTTCAACTGTCTTTTTCTTTTTTGGGGGTGGGGGTGGGGAGAGTGGGATGTCTGCCACTCCCTCCTCTCGACCTCAGTACTTTCTTTTCTCTCTTCCCCCTCTTTTTCAGGAACAATAGTGGTGATTTCTTGGTTTTCTTTGTTGTTGCTGATAGTGGTGGTGGTGTTGGTACTGCTGTGTGCGTGCTAGTGCTATGAAGAGGGGGAAAATCAACAATGTACTGGCTGTTGTAACAGCCAGAAACACTCCCCTCCGCAACAGAGTCTATATTATTTTTCGTCAAAACGAAAATCAAACACAGTTTTTTAAAATTTCTTTTTAAAAAAGGGCGGATCTTTTCGTTTTGACCGGCAGGTTTTTAAAATAATTTCTTTGTAACTAAACACTTTTAAACTTCGTATACTGGTAGAATGTGTTTATAAAACATCTTTTTCTCTTGGCTTTCTTGAGAAAATTCTGTAGTTTGTAAGCTATTTGTTGTTTAATTTCTTGCATTTCGGCAATCAATGACGTCTATTGAGGTGAATACAATTTCTCCGAATCTTTGTCAACAACAATTATTTGCAGTGTCATTTGAATTTGGCACTGTTACTTATGACATATTTCATTTTGATTAGCGTACAGGAGGGCATCAACAGTGAAAGAAGAAGCATAGCAGAATATTTGATAAACAGCAAACAAGACATGCTACAGTATGCTGCTAATGCAGAAGTATTTACCAAAAATGGACTTGAGAGTGCTCATGAATTCCTATCACGAATAGCCAACGATGGAATTACATGATCAATTCACCGTGAAACTTACAACTTGAAAGACTAGGAAGCATCATGGAGGTGGCTCAGCAAGGGTGACCTAAAAAAGAATACTGTAAACCTAATCTTCGCTCCCCAGGATCAAGCATTGAATACCAACTTAATGAAAAGAGATATATACCACACAAGTGCAACGAACCCCTGCAGAATATATGATAAAAAGGTCGTAGGGGCATTGTAAAAATCGGCATTACTTGGAACTGCACGCATATTACGTCAAGTACTGTCTGTCTGTGGTCCTTGTTGTGACTTGACAGAGAGTACAAGCCCCCGGTAGACACAATATCTTCAATCAACAACATCACGATATTGGATACTGTGCGACGTCTTAAATAATAATAATAATAATAATATAATAATAATAATATAATAATAATAATAATAATAATAATAGTGGTGGTGGTAGAGGCGTTATACAGCTGGAAAACTACTATAAAATAACCACCATAGAACTGCAAAAATATGTACTTCAGAAGGAAGGAAAACTGATACAAATAGCGGCAAAACACGAGCAAAACAAAAAACTGTTCTCAGTATTTAAGGAAGCTGACAAATACAAACAAGAAATCATACCACCTAACAAATATGAAGAAGAAGAAGAAGAAGAAGAAGAAGAAGAAGAAGAAGAAGAAGAAGAAGAAGAAGAAGAAGAAGAAGAAGAAGAAGAAGAAGAAACAACAAAAGCTATAAAACAAATGAAATCCAAACTAAAAATAGAACAGCAACGAACCATGATAAAACGATGGCAAGAAAAGCCCCTCCATGGCAAATACTGGACTAAACTAAATGCAAAAGAAATAGACAAAGAAAAATCCCAACAATGGTTGAGAAGCTCAGGACTCAAAGCAGAGACAGAAGGATTTTTAATTGCAGCACAAGACCAAAGCCTCCCCACCAGAAATTACCAAAAACATGTAATGAAAAGAAATATTACAAGTAACTGCAGAATATGTGGAGATGGACACGAAACAATAAATCATATTATCTCTGGCTCCCCAGTCCTGGCTAAGAAGGAATATATTCACAGACACGACAGAGTTGGTTCCTATATACACTGGAAAAAATGACAACATTATGGAATAACAACAGAAAAAAGATGGTATAGGCACACACCAGAAAAGGTCACAGAAAACGAGAAAGCAACCATACTCTAGGATATGCCAATACACACAGATAGAGAAATTAAGGCCAACAGACCAGATATAGTTGTCAGAGATCATGAAGAAAAAAATGTTTTCTAATTGATGTATCAATACCAGCGGATGACAACGTGTCTCTAAAAGAAATGGAGAAACTTTCAAAATACAAAGACCTGGAAATAGAGGTAACCAGAATGTGGAATCTAAAAACAGAAACAATTCCTATCATAGTAGGTACATTAGGCATGATAAAAAAATATTTAGAAAAATACATAACAAAAACACCAGGACTTACAAACACATAACGTACAGACTACTAGGCACTGCACATATCCTACTCAGAACACTTTCCATACAATAACCGTCAGAGCATCACAACAAATCACAGCACATACCCAAGGCACACAGAGCTGTGCTCGGTAGTGAAGTGAAAGCACGATATAAAAAAATATACTACTGAATAATAATAATAATAATAATAATAATAATAATAATAATAATAATAATGATATTTTCAAAAGATTGAGGTAACACTTCACAATCCTATACTTATTGAAAATAAAAATAATGACGATCGAATCTGGCGTAATTGGATTGAAAAGAATTCCAATTGGTATCCAGATAAAGTTCGGGATGGACGTTCACAAGCACTACTGGAATTTTTTGAATCTTGTCAGACAGGCATTAGGGAAAGCTTAAAAACAAGCGGAAGTTCTGGAACTGGAATTCCCAGCGTTTCGCGCTCCGTCGTCCAGCTAAAAAATGATTCTATTGTTATTAAAAGGGCAGATAAGGGCGGCGCTGTTGTAGTTATGGACAAAAGTAAGTATATTTCGACTTGTGAAGAAGTTTTAAGTGACATTTAATATGAAGAATTACCTGTCGATCCAAATCCTAATTCATTAATAAGGCCGAATGCAGAATTTTACGGTCAGAAAGAAGAACACTTGTATTTTATAGTCTCTCCAAAATACACAAAAAGTTCGAAATTTCAGAGTGGCTAGATGGCTTTCTACTCTCTGTCGCAAAAAGATCGGGATACTTTTCCTGTACTAAGAATACTTTTGATTTTGTGTCTAAAATCAACAACTTCTTTTTAACTACGGAAGTTATGTTGAAAACTGTTTTTTGGTAACCATGGATGTTTCTTCCTTATATCCCAATATTGATCACGATGAAGGGGTAGAAACATGCATGGACGCCTTCGAATAACGGTCATACAAAAGTATTCCGTCTAATTTTCTCTGTAGGCTATTGAAGTTTGTGTTACAGAGTAACACAATGAAGTTTGTACAAAACTTTAACCACCAGACGAGATGCTGCGCCACAAGTATCCCCATGGGAGTCAATCTCGCTGTCTTCATGATAAAATTCGAGACACAGTTACTGAAAATATTCAAATCCCGACATGGTCATGAACCAATACTCTGGTTACGATTCATTGATAACGTCTTTTTTTTTTGTCTGGGAAGGATCACAGGATAGTTTAATTGATTTCTTGCATTTCTGTGAGTGTTATACTAAAAGCTATGGCTTTAAGTCCAACATAAAATTTACGTCTAGTTTTTCAAAAACTAGCGTTGAATTTTTGGACACAAGATTTAAGTTTTCTGGAGGCTGAATAGTAACAGAGTTATTTTGCAAGCCCACGTCATCCCACATTTTCCTCCACCGCCTCTTCGATCATCCACATCATATAATTCGATGAAATCCCAAATCCCAATTTTTGAGGATAAAGCGGATTTGTATTGACATAGAGGATTACAGGACATATGCAAATGCTTTTCTACATCATTATGTCAAGTGCAGTTATAGCGAATCATAATTAAAGGAAATCGCAAATGACATAACTAAGTTTATCAAAGAGAGTCAAACTTTCCCGAATAATTTTAGCAAGCAAATTACAATATGTGACAGAATTCCTTTAGTGATTAACTGGCACTTAAATTTCGCTGGCATTTCAAAAGTGTTACATGAAAGTTTCCCGCATGTTGCGGAAAAATTCCAAACAATTATTTCCTCAGTCGTCTATTGTAGCCTTTAGATGGAATAACATATGAAAACTATTAACCTCTACTTTTGACTCCAAGAAAACTACCATTGGAGTTTCTGCTCACCGTACCTTGAGAAACGGCGGCAAGACGGTTAAGCCCTGTTCATTGTGCAACAACATGAGTCAAGTCGATTCTACCAGGAATCATAACAGAAATGTTATGATTTACACGGAAGGTGTACACAGAAAGAATAACTAAAAGAGTGCATTGGGATGCCGAGTGTGTAACTTCGAAATAACACGAAAGTGGTATGAACACAAACAGAGAATGAAAATTAATGGATATGATGAAACTTTCCCTTCAGCTCTGACCATACTGTTGAAGCAAGGAAACCAGATATGACTATTGAGGACAAAATACACTGTTCAAGATCATGGGCTTTGCAATTCTCTATGATGATAGAATCGGTACGAACGAAATTGAAAAAGTTGAAATATAAAAAAAAAGGATCGAGCCAGAGAGTTGAAGAAATTGCGGAAGAGAAAGACAATAATTATTCCCGTGGTAACTGGTGCACACAGCACAACACCCAAATTGCCACTCAAGAGACTGAAAGATATTGAAATTCGCTTTGTTAACTTGTAGAAAAATACCATCTTATACTCTGTAAGAATCCAAAGGAAAATGCTTGACGTTTGAGGATATTTGTCACCAAACCTCAAGCTAACAGTCCTGCTAATTAAATTAGCATGAACTAGCTTGATGATGATGATGATGATGATGATGATGATGATGCTGATGATGATCATGATCATCATCATCAGCATCATCATCATCAATAACAACAAAAATGTAATAATCCTTTCTACAAAAGGCACAAGGACTGAAATTTTGAAGGAAAGGACTAGTCGATTACATCGACGCCAGGATTCAACTGGTACTTAATTTATCAACTTCGAAAGGCTGAAAAGGCAAAGTCGATCCCGGTGACGTTTGAACTCAGAACATAAAGTCGGGCGAAATACCGCTAAGCATTTTCCCGAGGTGCTAACTATTCTACCAGCTCGCTACCTTATTATTATTATTATCATTAGTAGTAGTAGTAGTAGTTGTAATAATAATAATAATAATAATAATAATAATAATAATATAATAATAATAATAATAATAATAATAATAAAGGAATATCAATGGTATCAATTGTTCAGTATATATATATATATATATATATATATATATATTATATGTATATATACTAGCAGTATTGCCCGGCTTTGTGTGACTATTAATCGCACTGAGGAAAATCGATTAATCTGCGAGTGAAAAATCAATACTTTCTTACACAATGTACGTACGTGCGCTCGTGCGTTTTATGCACGCGCGAATTAGCTAAACTTGGATGAAGTTCAATCAAAATTCAATTATTTTGGTTTTAAAATCAAGCATTTAATGCCCTCTATTTTTGCGCTTATGTGTTCCATTTTCTCAATAGGAAGTATGTAGAAGCGTTTCATAATTTTTTGTTGATCAAATAATTGCATTGTTGAATTATTCCTTTAGATCAGTATTTCTCAACGGGGATTTCAGGGGAGAGTTTCAGGGAGTCGCTGGCGATGTATCGTGATGATCAAAAATCCGGCCTGCTAAAATTTGGTTAAAGTGATTCAAACTGCAGACTCAACACAAAATGGTCACATTTAATTCAAAGCGTTAAAAATGTTATGAAAACAATTGGTATGTGTTCACAAAGTCCAAACGATTAATACGAAAAAACCCTCCAGGCTACATCCCGAAAATTAATTTCTTTGCCGAATTTCTACAATGTTTACGGCGATTCGTTTTTATATCTTGATTTTTTTATTTTTCATGCAATTTACGCATGCTTGCACGCGTGGTGAACACAGTTCACATCAAACAGCTGACTGAGTAAAGTTCACTATTCAATACATGGGATAAGGCCTAAACAAACACATTATCGATTTTTGCACTTGCGAGATGAATTTCGGAACAGAAATAGCGCAGTTCAATTTTCATTCGTCTAAACTTTAAGTGACCCATTTTTGGTGGTTCTACGATTTGTTGGCTAGGAGGAGATGTGCCGGGAAGTTAAACACACAGACACATACACAGATACACAAGTTGAGTTTTATATATATAGATTTATATATTGAACAATTGATACCGTTCATATTCCTTTATTATTATTATTATTATTATTATTATTATTATTATTATTATTATTATTAATAATAATAAGGCAGCGAAAGCGAGAGAGAGAGGAGAGAGAGAGAGAGAGAGAGAGAGAGAGAGAGAGAGAGAGAGAGAGAGAGAGAGAGAGAAGGCACTGGCTTATGTAGTCTGA
This sequence comes from Octopus sinensis, assembly GCF_006345805.1. Lineage (NCBI taxonomy): Eukaryota > Metazoa > Mollusca > Cephalopoda > Octopoda > Octopodidae > Octopus > Octopus sinensis. The sequence continues at coordinate 171,350,978 of NC_042998.1, forward strand.
ATTCTTCATTTACCTTCAAAAAGCAATTTATCTGAACAGGATAAATTAAGCGAACGGACATTATTCAGAGTTGTTAGGAGAAGCTCATACAGCGATTACCATTAGAGAAAAAGATTGTTAGCAATTGATCAAAGTGAAAGAAAAAGAGAACCCGCTTATATCCTATAAGATGGAGTTTTCATTGGATACAACTGTATACAGTTAATGATGCCGTATAACATGTGAGTCAGATGGCTCAATGAACAGTCTAGTTTTTGTCAAAGAAACCATCACACGATGAGATTAAGAGTGATCAAATCTAGTATCTAGTCATGACGACAGGAAAGTACGGTATAGATAAAAAAAAAATTATAATAGTTGGTGACATAAGAGCGATCGAAATAATTTCTTATCGCTCCCCACCGCACAAACATACAGGTTGAGGAACAACTCGCAATAACCGGTCCTGAGCATCGGTCCTGCAGAATCACTTTCTGTTCATCTCTTACCCGCGTGTGTCGACTTGCAATATTTTAAACGGAACGTTAATAGCATGACTCTCACTCGTCCCGGAAAGGCTTGTAAAGGCCATGAGCTCTGACTCTTACTCCAGACCCTGCAAAATACAAAATATAGAAGACACAAGACAAAACAAAAAACAATAACAGCAAAAAATTACCCGTAAGCACACAAGCAAATATGCAAATACAGTAGTACCTCGGTTTTCGAACAATTTGTTTCTTTATTGCCCACACGGGGACAACATAAACGGGACAATACAGCCTGATTTGGGGTCAGACACACAAAATGAGATATAAAAATTTACAACGAATTCGAATGGAAAATCGGATGGTAACACAAATTACGAAACAAATTGACAAACATGAAATGAGGCAGGGGAACAGGTTTTAGGCCTGACTCCACGAGCTCTGTTCCACTACCGACACTTTTTGCTAAGCTCTATGAGATGTTCACGCAGTGTCTTTCACACACAGCATTCGTGCAACACGTGCCCATCTATCTTTGTACATTCTCGCTGACAGGCATCTCCTCTCCAGCCCCACTTTCCTTTTCAGGTGAAAGGGGAAAAATCTCATCAAACCGAGACCAGAGATGAAGCTGCCCGTCACCAATCATTTCATTCTCGACTTCCATATCACCTCTTTCGCGATTGCTACTACCACGACAAAACAATTCTTACCTTCTTTCGTAAGGAAATCCGGGGGTCAATTTTTAGAATTTACTCAGAAGACAGTTGTACTCTTCTTGCATCTGACAACAGGTGTTCTGCATAAGTCCACACTTCTGACACTTCCGGACAGTGACCAATAGCGTGCAGGACGGTTTCCCAGTCCTTCTCGCATCTTGAACAGGCCGATGGGCCGAGATGGCCGTGTCTAGTGAGCTTATCCCGAACGGGTAAGGCTCTTCGGTAACACTGCCAAGCCAGAGACTTTTGGGAGTTATCCAGTGTCTTCGGCCGAATATCCTTTGGAACATACTGTCTAACTGATTATTATCGAGACTCAGGGTCTGCCCAGGGTCTGCCCCAGGGTGTCATCACATCCACCCTCTACCAACCTGCTATAAAAAGATTCGGTTGTACCAAAACCGCTGGCATTGCCCGAGCGACGGAACTGTACGAGAGCCTTAAGGCATTCTGTATACCAAGTACCCAACCTCGATCTTCGACGAAACCGGCTTTCTCATCCACCAAAACTAGTGAACCTGGGAAACATCCGTTTCGCAAGCGGAGACCACACTCGTTCACCATCCAGGTAAAGCCAGTGGTGCCTCAACCTCAACTCATATTTGCGCATCAACAGACAAGGAATCCCTAGCCCACTCTTTAACAGTTTTTGACAACAGAGAGAACGTCTCGCAAGTGGAGTCGAGCCCTTCCACAAGAAGCGGAAGATCTGTCTCTCCAACTTGCTCAACCACGAATCTGGACAAGGAACGACGGTTAAGCGGTAAATGATGATCGATGCGATGAATACATTAGCACCTCCTCCCTCCCTTTCAAGGAGAGCCACCGCCAAGACCAGGTCTTGATTACGAGTGTCACTTTGTTCGATACCTCCGTCGATCCTTTTCTACCTGGAGATCTGGGCCAAACCAGACACCTAGCAACTTAACCGGACCCTCTGTCCAATGTCTCACGACGCTATTCGAAGGCATCGACTTGCCCCTCCAGGTGCCGAGCTGCAAGCCGACTGATTTTTCCCGGTTAACCTTTGTTCTTGCCACCGTCTCGTAGGCATTAATGGTTTCACCTACCCTCTGTAGGTGTTCCATCTTGGTCACGATGATGGTGATGTCGTCCGCGTATGCTGAAACTGATCCTCCACAACTTGGAATCGTCGGGATGTCACTCAGCTTTAGCAGCAACGGCTCAAGAGCCATCACGTACAAAAGTAGAGAGAGTGGACATCCTTGGCGAATTTTTATATCTCATTCTGTGTGTCTGACCCCAAATCAGGCTGTATTGTTCCGTCTATGTTGTCCCCGTGTGGGCAATAAATAAATAAGTTGTTCGAAAACCGAGGTACTAATGTATATGTACAAGTACACACACACGCACACTCACACATACATTCATACATTCGCGCGCGTGCACACACACACAAACACACAAACCACACAAAACCGCACATATCAATATCAATAGCCAAATCTGACTAAATTTATTCAGATGTCAGACTACTGGACGAAATGTTCGCAATGGAGACTGTTAGACGAAAATATCCTTAGTGGAATTGCTATGAATCGCATATAAAGAAACGTAATCTTTCTTTATTAGTCTAGCTTCATTAACTATAATGAAAAGAGATTAAATTCATAGTTGTAGCAATCTATAGCTGATGAGGTTTTTGTTAGTTCGAGAAGATCAATTAAATTTTTCAGTTTCATTTTTTTACATGCAAATGTTTATATCGTCATTGATTTGGCGTCAGCATTTCGTCCACACATTGATAATTTTCTCACGTACTTTAATGTTTTGTCATCACCAGTCTATTTAAATGTTTTGTATTTGTATTGCTACTAAAACAAAAATATAATGATGATAATGTTGGTAGTGGTGGTGGTGATGACGACGACGACGACGAGGATATTTGTCATCATCTTTGCTAATATTTGCTTTCCACAGAGAAGCCATGTATCATTCAGCGGTCTGGAAGTTGTACAATATCTCTCAGACAACACCTGCTACACAATAGCAGCAAAGTTGAATACATAAACCTACGAGACTTGAAAACTAAGCGAACAACATCTTATGTATTGGCAGTGAACAACTTAGGAAGTATTTTCTTCCCGTGACTTCCCAGACCACCTAAAACAGCGGCACTAATATATTTCACAGAAGATCTAATATGAAATGTTCAGCAAATAAAAACAAAACCCCAAAAAACTATGCGTGGTATGTTTCCCCAAGACACGAAGTGCAGCTTCTCTTGGACTCGTGACCACTACATCACATAACATTTTGAAGGCTATGTATTTGCAACCCTCTTTTTGTTATGAGGTATTGCTACAAAATACCTAAAAAAAAAAAAGGCAGTGAAACCATTGAAGTCCTAAGATGCAATCGAAAATGTCGATTATGTCGCATTTCTGTAAAATACCACATATGTGATCAGTAGCTGCCCCCCAAAAACATCAAAGTACTACCTCCCAATGATGCTGTCGAGAAAACAATATACAATGATATTGGAAAAAAAAAAGGCTGATCTGGGATAAATATAGAAAACACCAAATATAAACACAAAGAATATTGTCGAGTGTAAACATAACAGGACGGATATTGTTGTTTGGGACAGACACAAAAAGTATGTACCGTGATAGAAGTCAGTTGCCTTACTGATGTGAAAATCAAAGAGAGCGAGGATAACTGCGACCAACTGTTTTGAAACCTTTAGCTTTTCTGCCCAGATTATAATTTCACATTTAAACCAATAATAATTAGTGCCCTTGGTTTTGTTAATAAACGCCTGAGCGAATATCTGGGAAAGCTAGGGTTTTCAGAGAAAGAAATCAACCAGCTAACACGCACATTACATGTACAATCTGTAAATGGAACAGTAAAAATATGCAAGGTATTTCTCATGTTCAAAATCTAACATTGTTTTTATTCTAAATATTCCGGCAGAACTTTGTATCTTTGTTAGAAAGCAATTCCTTTCTTACAGGGAGAATTCAAATGATTAAAAACAGAACAGTACATACATACATTATATATAAAATACAGGAGTCCCTCGCGATACAGGTGTAACGAGTACTGGAAAACTCGCTGTAACGAGAAGGCCGTAAAGCGAAGTTAATTTTCCCATTGATTTTAATATTATATAGTGATAATGCTTCTATAAAAACAACAAAAGTAAGCAACACGGCCATTTTAATACATGAAAAAAAAACCCCAACATCTAATAATACACAGTGCAATATGTATACATAAAATATTTGCAAGATGGTGGATTTGAAAAATTTGCAGACCTTCCCTTATAAGAGTCAACTATAAGTACCAACCGTTTAGTAATATTCTCTAAATCAATTTAAGTGGAATTGGCGGACTATCTGCATACTCATCTGTTTTCTCAGCTTAGTCTTGTTCTAACAAATCGAGATTATTCTTAAAAAAACTTTCTGTATGAGACATTAGCAATTCAACTACATCATCTTCTATGGCTTTTACAAACTTTACATGATTTGCAAATGTCAATATTTTTCTGAATTTGATGTAGACTTTCTAATTGTGGCAAACTTACAAAGTAACAGACATAATATTGCCATATATTTTTCCAAGGACCATTCAAACTCATTTCACTTCTTTCCATGACTCAGTTATCCGCCACATCAATAATATCGAATTTTTCCAGAAGTCTCTAACTGCAGGCTTATCCTCACAAGTTACTTTAATAAGTTGTTTGAAAGTTCTTAGATAACCTTGAAGTTTGTTGCTATCACACCTCTGTCCATTGTCTGGAGCAAAGAAGTTGTATTCTTGAGGTATAATTTACTGTCACATTATCAGAAAGCTCAATTAAGTTCACTGATTGGCTTGGTGCAATGTATATTGCGCCTTTCTACTCAGAACAAAAAGTGTTTGTAAACTACTCACATCTCTTTATGTCCCGAGTTCAAATCTCACCGAGCCGAAATTTTCTTTCTACTCTTTTGGAATCGATAATATAAGGTACCGGGGTCAATTTAATCGATAATAGCTATCTCCAAAATGAGACTTTGTACAAATGTTAGAAAAGTCTCTTTGATATCAAACTATACAGTTGTGATTCTTTGAAATTCTCTTAGGTAGAATGATTCTTAACTATTTAGCCAATGCAAGTAAAGGATTTGATCTAATTTTCTTTGTCTTTTTTGGTCAACAACTGAATGGAGAAAATATCCCCGATTGTTTCCCCACCTATTTCCGAAAAATATTTTCCTTTTTGGAACTGGCGGATGGGTTGACATTTCTGAAAATATAGCAACGTTACTCTTGTTTATAATCCTCATTTCAGTCATGGTTCTGCAATCATATGATCAAAAGTGTTTCCTGCCGTGGTCATCTCACCATTTTCAAGGATAGTGTACGTAGGACTACATTATTTAATGTTTTTAAATAATCATGAAGAGATTACATCGTTGACTTGTCATGCATTACACTATTATACATGTTTCACTGTTATTGAGTATACATTAATCGTACTACTACAGAGGGAAGTAATATATTATATCATCACTATCATGTTTAACACCATTGTTCTGCTACACCAAAGATAGTATTTCGCTGTAATTGTAGCACTATTGTAAATTTTGTATCACTATTCTGCTATTCTCATCAGGTCTATCATCTCCATGATCGATTTCTATAAAAAAGTTTTCATTTTGTCTTCTTCGTATTTTTCTTGTGTGAGAGAAGTATTCGAACTCAACAACTGAATTCATCTAAATATTAATATTTTTCCAAAAGCCATTCATCAATATTCAGTTCAGGTCTCCCTGAAGCTTAGCAGATGTTTATTTCTTCTATGACAGAACATTGTAGCAAGTAAATTTCATCGTTAATTCAACTACTCATTCCCCTCAGATAAGTTAGCTGAAACCACGAAGAAATACTTATTCAACATAGAAACATAGTAAACCACCTGGAGTAGTGTTCAACCCACTCCTCATGATCTTGTTCAATATCATACCCGCTTTGATATTTCATTTCCATCTAACCTGTTAAACCATTCATTTCCTGTTGGTCGGCACTTATTCCTTCTCCGGTTGTTCTATTTTTATTCTATTGATACGCATGTGAGGAGGAAAAATAAATATATACAATGCTGCGCCGATGGGAGAACGCGGCATAAATCTTCTTTCGATATGGAAACTATTTGGCCAATGCAAGTAAGGGATTTGATCTAATTTTTTTTTTGTCTTTTTTGGTCAACAACTGAATGGAGAAAATATCACCGATTGTTTCCTCCCCATTTGCGAAAAATATTTTCCTATTTGGAAAATATCCAATCGGCCATTACGAATCCAACTTTCCTCATGAAATTGTCAATAAGAATTGTTCGGTCGAAAACTGTTTTGTTACATAATTATATTCAACACAACTATAGTAGCAATTAGTAAAACGACACACCCTCTTTGTTTTTACAGACATCAATAATGACGTTTTGCTATAATAAAATGGTTTCTATTTGATGTTTTTGTGATGTTTGTTTTACGCCAATAAAAACGTCATTGGGTACAATAATATGAAAATTAAATAATTTTAAATGAAAAAAACAACAACAGAAAAACAAAAACAATCAAACAATTCGTTCCATTTTTAGTTTTCTCGGTTCACAATTTTCTGTTGCTAGATTTTGGTGTTTCCCTTTTACTCTCTATTCATTAAATAAATTTAGAAAAAAATTCTTTCAGAGTAGACGTTTCTGTAGTTATCGATGATATACTTTCAATCAATCACCGCTGTTGACAATAAAATAAACATCTTTCAACACAAGCGTCCTCTAATTAAAATGTTCGAAACTAGAAAGAAAACAAAATTACAAAAATTTTCCTACGGTGTTTTCAAACTTTATTTAACAACTAATGATAAAAAGGATAAACGAATATGAAATTCAAAGGAAAACATGAAAGATGCAGAAAGTATTGAATCATTTTAAATGAAAAACTGTATGTAAATGAATAAATTGTAAACAAGAGTTTTGATCATGAAACCAAAATAAAGCAAATAATTTTTCTGTACTTTTCGAGACTTTATGGCTACATATAAATCCAAATTTAAAGGACAATATTAAATCTATTTATTTGCACTATGTCACATCACCTACTACCAGTTTCTTGTGCTAAAGATATACAAAACGCCATCAGTTCCGTCTTATTCGTGTCTCCTATTGATTGTCTTTTTACATGCTTTACTCAGGAGCTGGTATAGTCAATAGAATTGGTCTCATATTATTAGTATGTTTTATTAAAAGAGTGGACCCAACAAATCCTTCTTGTGTTGTTCGAGAACACGTCATGGCAAACGGCTTTACCATATTCTCCTGAACAGGAAGCCTAACGACTTATCTAGACATTATTGTTTATTTCATTTACCCCAGAGTTTTGGGGGATAAAATATATGAATTCTAGGATTACCAGACACTTTCATACTGTAAATTTTAGAACAATTTTTAAATCGATAAAATCTTTCCTTGTTAGCCTTTAAAGCGTGAAGACTATGGGATTTCTCATATTTCGTTAAATTACTTACCACTGTCCTGAATTATAGCACATCCAAAGAGCGTATTTTTTTATATCTGCAAAATACAACTCAACAAGTTCTCCACTTTTTTTACATTGTCTCACTTTGCGAACAATTATTTTTTTTCTGGAAGATAACATTTATCATTTCTCTGTGTGTGCCCACCTCTCCCACGTTTTCTTTTTAATTCTTCTTCTTTTCTTAGACTCAACAGCTGCTGCTGAAGTCAAGCCAATCTTGCTTTAAACGTTCTTTTCTTTTTCTCAGCGAGAACGATGCCGAGTTTACTCGTTCAGTTTGTATTCTAACAGAAGTAATGAGCTTTCTTCCATTTACCTCGTTACCTTTTCCCTTCTTCTGCCTTTTTGTTACCAGCTTTCACTGACACTTTTTCTTTTCTACTCTCTCACGTCATCTGTTTAATCTTACTTCTATCCTTGCACTCTGCTACTGCACCAATCCCATCACGCCTTTCCTTCAATCTGTCTTTTTCCCCGTCGGCATTTGTTTTAATTCTAGTTAGTATCTACTTTGATTCCTGTCCTTTTAACTTGTATTCCGAGGAAAATCATATTTCTATTTTTTTTCATTCACGCTTGCATTTTTCTGTTCCCTTTCTCTGTCCACTCGAAAAATTACAATTTATTTTTGCTGAATAGTTTTACATATAAATGTCTATAATTTTTCGTCTAATATGTTTTTGGCTGCCATACTTTAGGTTTTTTTCTATGCATTGCGCACTACCCCAGCGATGTGTATAAACACTGCTGCATCTACAATAGTACAATTGGATTAAGTCTTCATAGTTTAAACGCGCCAAAACTACGCTGATTCAGGACCTAAAAACTGACTAGAGCTTTTCCATGTTTAATTGTGTTTTTAATCCATATAATTTCACTTTGATTTTTTATACTACTACATATTACAGTAAATTTGTGGTTGGTGCATATATAATACATACATACATGCATACATACATATGCACTCAAATACACATGCATATATTGATATTATTTAGTCTATAACGAAGTTGACTTATTCTTAAAGGCGTTCCAGTTGTCAGCATCCAATCTTATTTTTAAACTCCTTGTGTCTAGGAAAATACGCCCCGATGTATCTTTTCGGATTTTGAGATAGCAGCATGAAATTTGAAGGATATTTGGTTACTATTTCTAACTGGAAAAACAACCTCGTAGAACCTCCCTCCTTATATTCTATACGTACAGAGTGCGATGGGTAAATTGTCAATATTTTATATTTTTAATTTCGTTCATGCACATACCTTGTTTTTTATTTTGTCGACTACACAGTAGAGTAGGGTTACTTGGGCACCGTCTGTGACAAAAACAGCTCCATGACGCAGTTCACTCTACCAGAAATTTGGAAACGACATGCTGTACTGCTTGGTATTCGCGCCGGAAGCTCCAACACGAACATTTCAGAATGTTTGGGTGTCAGTCTGAAGATATTGCATGTACCGAGAGTGATAAAAATCAAACATCCAGTCAACATCATGGTGTTTGGAGTGATCACTACTGATGGCGACGTTATGCCTCCATTCATTTTCCCACACGGCCTTAGACTCAACACGGAGGCCTTCATTAAGTGCCTGCAGGAGGTAGTGCTGCCCTGGGTCAAGAGGGTGGCTGCTGGAAGGCTCTATGTCTGGCAGCAAGACTCTGCACCATGTCACACATGCAGGAGAACCCAGTCATGGCTGTCAGACAATTTCTGCGACCACACCACCCCTAACAACTGGCCACCTGATTCCCAAACTGCAACCCCCTCCATTAATATGTGTGGGGCGCAGTTGAGCGAGAACCCAACAAAATAAAAACTCCTTTTAACACTAAAGATGAACTGAAGGCAAGGATTATGGCAGCATTCACTAACTTGAATAAGGAAACCGTTCAGAAGAGTTGCAGGAGATTCCAAAGTCGTCTGGAGGTTGTGATTGACGCCAATGACGATTTTATTGAATACATTTACTCTTTAGTATTTCAAGATACTTTAATGTAATTTTGGTAAATATATCTGTTAAAATGAGATGTCAGTGTCATTTCTGCATAATTTAGACGATAGTTTATTCACCGCACCCTGTACATGTACACATGTACAAATATAATCTAAATATGCCACATAACTCTTTGCATGCCATGTGAATTTACAAATATAGAGAAAATATAATCAATAAATGTACATTGGCTAATAACGCACACATGTGCATGTATGTTTGCTTGTATATTCGTTTGTTTGTATGTATCAGTATGTATGAATGTAATGTGTGTGTGTGTGTATGGTGTGCCGTGTCAGTTTCATAAGAGTATTGCGATATAGAAGGTCCATCAAAGCCTTAGCCTTCAAGTAGCATATATGAAAAGAGTCACCTTGGCGGACTCCATCAAAATGGAGCGTAAAGATCCTTGATTAAGGAGAAAAAAACAACTCGTGTATTCGTATAATCGAACTGATTTGAGGAAGAGGCCACAACTTAAGTACATTGCTCAATCACTTTGATTCTAAAGCTGTCAAATGCTAATTGAACCACTGCTTGTTACCTCTGCTCTGTCTACTCTTTCACTTGTCAAAGGCTGATGCCAGTTTAGTTGACATATTCAATAAAAAAAATCTTATTCACCACCTGACTAAAAATTGAACGATAATTCAAAAAGAATTTCAGGAATACGCTCGGCAATATTTGTTAAACACACACAATACATACACACAGATGCACGTATATATTCCATTTGATAAATAAAATATAATCCAGTACCTCTATAAATTACTATATTTTTGCAATATTTCATTTGTAGAATTAAGACAACCTTGCCGCCACCGCGCCTGTCTTGCCACCTGAACACCTAAACCAGCAACATCGCCACCATTAACACCATCACCTCCATAATAAGAAATGTAGAAGCAATTTAGTACATTCAACTGTCACTTCCAAGCCACTATGGCTTGGTGACATGTAAGGCGGCGAGCTGGCAGAAACGTTAGCGCGCCGGGCGAAATGCTTAGCAGTATTTCGTCTGCCGTTACGTTCTGAGTTCAAATTCCGCCGAGGTCGACTTTGCCTTTCATCCTTTTGGGGTCGATAAGTTAAGTACTAGTTACGCACTAGGGTCGATATAATCGACTTGTCTGTCCTTGTTTGTCCTCTCTGTGTTTAGCCCCTTGTGGGTAGTAAAGAAACAGGTATTTCGTCTGTCGTTACGTTCTGAGTTTAAATTCCGCCGAGGTCGACTTTGCCTTTCATCCTTTCGGGGTCGATAAATAAAGTACCAGTTTCGCACAGGGGTCGATGTAATTGACTTAATTCCTTTGTCTGTCCTTGTTTGTCCTCTCTATGTTTAGCCTCTTGTGGGCAATAAAGAAATATATGGCTTGGTGACATGTACTATAATTTCGTTAATTATTTTGAGCACTTTTTTGGGAGCGAGAAGACATAAATACCTTCTCGATCCCTCACATTTAATTTTGAGAAGCATTCAGGACAAGACACCTGAGGCGAAAGAAGGCTGTACAATCATCCTGTTGGTACTCATTAGAGCTGAGAGAATGGAGCAATGTGAAATCAAGTGCTATGTGGAAGATTACAGCTCATTTGCCGCTCCATGTAATTGAACTTACGTCTTTATGGCCACGAGCCGAGCATCCTAATTGTTAGTCCAGGTGGCTTCTCACGCAGAAACAAATATTGCTACAAATCGAATATAAACTATGAAAGGAAATAACCTTTCCTTCCTTAACCAAAGAATAAAACAAAACCAGTGTATAAAATTAGTAGATCATGATAACGGTTTGATTTAGGTACAGGACCAACAATTTGCGGGGAGGCGGCGTAGTTGATATCATGGACCCCAGAACTTGATTGGTCTTCTATTTTATCCACCCCATTGGGGTGGAAGTCGAAGTTAACTACGGCTGATTTGAACTCAGAACGTAAAGAGACGGAAGAAATACTGCAAAGCATTTTCTTCGACGCTCTAACAACTTTTTCAGCTAGTTCCCTGAGCAGATTATGATAATGCTCTATTATGAAGATATTGCTCAAGGCATTGTTAAAATAAATTGGAAGCAACTAACACATGCGTATTTATATAATCAGATTATGGTTATTTATGTACAGAATGTTTTTATTGATTTCTTTAGAGGAGGAACAATGACAGTTGTTTTGGGGGAATACGTGTCGTTAATTGAATTGTATCAAAAATATTTTATCGATAATCCCCCTCCCCATCCCCAGGATTGTGAAACTTAAAAATTTGAATACACATAAGATAGAAAGATGTAGAAATACGGTAACAGACACACACTCACACGCGTGCATGAGCATATATAATATGATAAAATATACAATGTGTGTACCATACAGATGACAGGAAAAAGGTGCAGCACCACCAACGGGAATCGAGACGCCTGTTTGGCGCAAACAAAATTCTACCTCAAAACGACACTAATTCAACTGTCCATATTACACACACACACAAAGTAAATAGAAAACTGGTTTCGGAGAATCAAGTAAAATGCCCTGTAAACGTTTAAGCAAGTACCGGTCATCAGTTCACGCAGCAGCTAATGTAATTTAACATGTCCTTGCATCTGGAAATCTATGAAATATTTCCACAAGGAGTACATAATCAGATGTAAAAAGCGAATACAGGTTTATTATTTCCTTATGATTACAGCTGTTTCGTGCTTTTCTTTATGACACCCAAAATTATATGCGCACATGCACACATCTGTATGCACATTCAGCATTATGTAATACAGTTGTATATTCGAATACAGATTTGCGATGGAAAAAACTCCTCCCCTGATTATATAACGGAGCACCTTTGGTTCATGTAGAATTTATCTCTACTACATATACAAAATCAATTCTATTTATACGTGATGTTTGGAAGGCCAAAATCGAAAATGAGTAGAGTAACTATTCTCTCGGTTTTCCAATTCTGTCGAGTCCTCGTAGCTTGTGACATATTATCTCGTGCTTTTCAAAAGCCTTTTCAAAATTGAGGTATTTCACATCCACGTTTGATGTAAAAATCATGTAAAAGATATTAAAAGAGATTAGTAAAATTATATTCTTTTCAGAAGAATATCCCTTTAAATACATCATATAACAGCCCAATTGGAAACATTGTTAATTCTCCAGGAAAGCTGAAGATACATCCGAAAATGTTAATTTTTGTCACTCATTAAGATAAAATCAAAAATGGCAAGACACGATTGAAAACACGTCAATCAACATTTATGGAATCACCTCAAAAATAAAGAATGGAAACGGTCAAGAGATAAAGTGAACCAAAAGCGAAAGGAAGATATACTGGGGTGGAAAGGAGATAAGCCAACTTTAGACAGATATAAAGATCAAAAGCAAGAGGAACTTAATTCACATATGAATGTTTTCGAAAGCCCTGTCGCCAAACTGTGTATGAGTTCAGCATACTAGCCACACAGGTTCAGCAAACTGTGCACAAGCTCATCAATCCTATCCATACATAGCACAGCCAAATATTTCTACAGAAACCAGAACTATTCCACCGCACCCACGCCGCCCACATATACATGTACACCTATACTCATATTTATCCCACTATAGATTATACGCAAACGCACATACACAAACACACACACACATACATACATACATTATATATATATATATATATATATATATATATATATATATATACATACACACATACACACACAAACACACACACACACACACACACACACACATATATATACATACACACATACACACTCATACATACACACATGCACACATACGCGTGCGCGCGAGCAGAAGTAGGCGAAGTCTCTGTTTCACAAATAACACGGCGCTCATCCATAATGTTTATGTGGCATCAAGGATTTTCTCGGAACATAACTTGGTAAAACTAACAATGTAATATCCGAGAAAATCTATAGACACGCAGTCTACTAGAAGCACCTGACTCCTTCCCAGCATCAATGTTCATAAAGCTAATTGCAAAAGCATTCAGAAAGAAACTCTGGGGGATAAAATGGTTTGCCAGTGTCTCTACGTAGGTTATTGATATAAACCTACAACATTTTAAAGCTATCATGCAAGACATATGCAGTAAGTTTGCTCCAGAGAAAATGTCAAACGGACAGAAAAACAATTTCCAGAGATAGAAAAATTCTAATGAGATGGAGATCAAGTATCTCAAATCATCTAAATGAGCCATCAAAGGATGGTGAAAAATCCCATCTCACACGAGCACTGGTTGAAATTGAAACTGAACTGAAACATTCCCATGGAAAGGAGAGGACAGAAAAAGAAACCAGGGCTGTAAAAATGTAAAGCCTTCAATAGATTTGCAATACAGTATAAGGTAGAGCAACTGTTCGAAGAAAATGGGTCACTGACTGTGGACCCCCAAAAGATAATTAAATACTAAATGTACAATACAAAAGTGTTTTCACATCTCTGTTGGGATGCTTGTAAATAAATATGCCGGACGAATTCTGTGAAGCTACGGCTCTACACAAAGGGATGATTATCGATTACATTAAAACAGAGGAAACTGATGTAATGTCAGCCATTGATGGAATGAACTTAAACTCAGCCACTACTCCTGATGAATTCCCAGAAATCCTCCTAAAAATGCAAAGGGACCCTATGAAGATCACAGCAGATTTTCTTCCAAATTTTCTTTACTATTAGTAGACTTTCAAGAAAATTAAAGGAAGGCATAATATATCCTATTCATAAAGAAGGCCTGTCTCTCTAACCACACATGTCAGCAATGTCATGGAACGAATTGTCAAGAGGAAGCTGACCACGTGGGGGAGGGGCATACAATTCGTGTGTCGGTGGAGGGACGTAGGCCCAGGTGTTTTAAGTGCGGGCAGAAGGGTCACGTTTGCTCTACTTGCACGAAGAAAAAAAAACTGTTGAGCCCCCCCCCCCAAAAAAAAGAAACGTTGAGAAAAATACAGAGAAAAAGAAACAGGAGAACGCAGCACTAACAAAAGAAAATAAAGAAAAACAGCAAAACGAAAAACAGAAGGATGGAAAGAAACAAAATGAAAAACAGAATGAAGAACAAAAGGACGAAGGAAAAACAATCGAAAGAAATTGAACAAGTAGATATGGATTACACAACAGTTACATACAAACGGAAAAAAGAAAGCACCTCGAACTCTCCTCCCCATGTAAAAAGAAAAACCATAAATACCAACGAACAACGCCAAAACATTCCCCAATCCCACCCAGCTAGCACTACATTTGTAGGACAGCGTTTCAATAAACCCCACCCCAAAGCTAAAAGGTTTAAAAAAACCCGACAGGATTGTTTCTTTTAATGCTAAAAACGAAAAGGTGTTATGTTTTATATGTATATATGTATGTATGCATATATGCATGTTATGAATGCATATATGTATGTATGAATATATGTATGTGTATATGTATATATCTGCGTACGATTGATCACCTGATGTGACGTTTGAAATTAGTTGGTGGATCTCTACAGCAAGCCCATCAATCTCACGGAAGAGAGTCGGTGCCTTCACAGTATTAAATTTATTACGATTTTTAAATCTCATCGATAGTAAGAGAGTCCATTATCTCAAGGATAATATCTTCCTGAAGCTCATTATTTTCATCAATAACCGCGATATTCTAAAAAATATCTGTGAAGTGCTCATTTTTCTCATGATATCGCCATGAGGCTTAAAGAACAACGAACTGTCTTTAGATTTGAGTGGTATTACAAATGAAAACTGAGGACTTGTCTGATATGGGAAATAGCGTTTTCGAATCTTTACAGGGGAAAGCTTTCTCTTTCTCTCCCCCCTCTCTCCCTCTCTCACACACACGTTATACATCGTAATACAAAATACCTGCAACATAGAATATAGCTAACTCTTTGGTAATCTTTTGAAAGCTTTTTTGTTGTAGATATTGAAATGATGTGAAAAGAACTTGTTGTTTTCTTAAGTAAACAATAATAATTGTGAGATCTGTTCAGGGTGCGTAAGGTATTTGAGGACATACCTTTTTTGGGTCATTGCTGCATTTTTTGCCAACTCTGTATAATCTTTGTTTCAGAAAATAATAATGGCAGACCCTCATCTTACTCAAGAAATGAAGAGGTATGCTGTTATTGTGGTTTTAAAGGTTGAGCAAAGCGGTTTAGAAATATCTCAATTTTTAAAAGTTACCAGATCTTTCGTCTACAAAGTTCCCAAGGAGACTGAAAATGGAAACGTGTCACCAGTATTAAAGCATGAAAAGCATGCTAAATGTTCTGAAATCACCAGAACACTTGAATTTATCCAGCAAGTTCAACAGACGATTGTTTGCAATCTCAGAAAGTCCATGAGGTCGAGTGCAAAAGTTCTCCACGTGTCAGAAGGAACAGTCAGAAATGTTGTCCACGAAGACATCAGATATAAGTCTTATATGACGAGGAAACGTCAGTTTGTCAGAAAAAGCAAAAGAAAATCACTACATCAGATCTAAAAGGTTCTTAAACTGAAAAATCTAGCAGAAGAAGATTTGATTTGGTTTTTCTCAAACGAGAAAAACTTCGACCGAGATCAAAACGTTAACAGAAGAAATGACAGATGGTTATGTGCAGACCCTTCTGAATTTCCAAGTGTTATGCATAAAAAATTTCCTGCAACTGTCATGGTTTTAGAAGATGTCAGCAATGAAGGACATGTGGTGCCTCCTTACCTCTTTCCACAAGGCCTTAGAGTTAACTCTGCTGTCTACGTTGAGGTCCTGGAAACAATTTTAAGCCCTGGATAAACAGTGTATGCAATGGAAGGCCATATGTGTTTCAGTAAGAGTCTGCACTATCACACGTGGCTTTAGTAACACAGGAATGGATGGCTGAAATTTTTCATGATCACACAACCCCTAACATTTGGCCTCCTAATTCCCCAGATCACAATCCATTGGACTATTACATGCTGAGCGTTGTTGAGAGAGAGGTCAATGAACATGCCCATAACAGCAAAGATACTTTGAAAGCTGCCATAGTCAGAGTGATGTCCAAAATGAACCAGGACCACTTGATTCGAGCATGTAGATGATTTAGATCTCATATAGAAGCAGTTGTTGAAGCTGAAGGTGGCTTTATTGAATAACGTTTTAGATAAGAAGGTTTATTTTTTATCCTCATAGCATTTTTTGATAAAGTTATCATCTGTTATTATATATTTGTTTTTTTTTTATAAACATAATTTGTACTCAGATATCTTACGCACCATGTTGAAGAGTGTAAAACACTTTCTCACTTTCCCGAGCGTCAAACTAACACACCTGCTTGTTGTTCATACACCTGTCTTCGTCTTTTGTTTTTCTGTAAATTTCTACTATATATATATATCTACATTTAAAAAGAAAATATATATGTGTGTAGTTCAAATGTACAGAAAACAAATGACAAAGACAGGTGAGGGAACTATAAGCAGGTATATTAGTTTCATTATATAAATATATACATATAGTTTGACGATATGTATATATTTATATATACAGTGTTTGTGTGTATGTATTTGTGTGTGTGTGTGTGTGTATGTGTGTGTGTGTGTGTTTGTATCTAATACCATTGTAGCTGAGATTGTATGAATATTATTAATAAGAATTTAATTTGATAGACATTAGGTAACATTTTATACAAGAGAAAATAAAATCGATGGAATCAATATCAATTATGTCGCTGCTCCGTAGGTTATCGATCTTAGAATCGATGGCGAGATGGACCTTAGTCTGTTGCACCAAATTAATTTCAGAACAAGAAAGATTGTGAACTACATACTGTATGACATTTAACAATATGACCGAGGGAAAATACAACAGTGTACTAAATACAAATGTAGTCTTACATACATAACATAATGAGCTTGAAAATTTATTGTAATCACTCTTGTAATTAACAGAAAATGTAACCCCACCTACTTGAAGGGTTTCAAACTCAAAAACAGTAAACAATGCGACTTTTTGATAGAAATATTTGGACAACATATATAATGTAAATTAGGGTGGAACTAGGTTTTAAATCCAAACGGTGAAAGCAGTGTTACTAGACCTACTCGGTGAAATACTTTCTACTCACATAGGAAGACTATATAAAGTAATTACATACTATACAGCGACTATATAGAGTAGTTACATGCTTAAGCCTTTCGCTCCATATGAAGCATAGGCCATCGCTATTTTTCTCCACTGTTCCAGATTCTGGGCAGTCTTTTCTGCTACTCACAAGTTGGATTCCTGCTTATTTCGTTCTGGCTATGTATCTCGTCATCAGCTATTTTTAGGGTATTCTGTTTTCCACTCCCCTTGTGGGTTCCAGATCATATGTTTCCCTGAAGTAAAGACTTTCTCAACCAGATCTTGCAAATTAAGTAGACTATTCTTCATTGAGAAGGCCTAATAAAACTAAAATCTGTCCGTTGTTTTCACCAGCTGGTTTTAAAGACGAGAGCTACTTCAATGTACATTATCTGCATAGTCCAAGAAGTTTGATCAGCTTTATTTTGCTTGTTGTTTTTAGATTTTCAACATCACTTAAAGTAAGCTTCTGTTTGTTAATTGCTTGGAACAATTCTACTTGATTTTTAACAAGCTGTACTGTACTTATAAGGCCCTATCATACTTAGTGAAACAGACTACGGGATTAAGACGAAGCATTGATGCACGCAATGCTGTGTAGTCAAGAAATTTGTTTCGCAGTCACGATCTCATTGCGCTCAAGTTGGAAAGTACTTTTTGACGGTGGAATTTGATAAATGGGAAATGTGGAGGTGGAGCATCTATATATATATACACATGTGTGTGTACGTGGATTGGGGCGTAAAATCTATCTATCTATCTATCTGCAACAGGTGTAATAGAAGGCGAATAAATTGAAGAGCGGTAATTTCAGATAAAAGTGCTTTACGATATTTGTTTCTCCGGATTAGATAATTCCCTGTTTACTCTGGCTGTTAAGTATTTTAAACCGATGATTCGAAATCTGTAACCAATGATGCTATTCTTCACTTCTGGTGGTACAACAACAACAAAAATTATACAAGTACTTGTATTTAAGTATTGTGAAAGATGACCCTGTGAGACCCTTGATAACAGGTTGTTGTCCGTTCTTACAGAATTAGCAATTAAAATTGAGAGCTCTGAGAAGTGAAATGTATCATAATAATAATAATAATAATAATAATAATAATAATAATAATAATAATGATAATAATAATAATAATGATAATAATAATAATAATAATAATAATAATAATATATAGTAACAATAGTAACAATGATAATAATAATAACAGTAATAATAATAACTACGCTATAAAACTATGAGCGGAGAGCTGAAATCACTCCTTTGGAAATAATTCAACTGCTTATTGATCTGAATGCAGCATTCGGATTTAAGTAAGTCATCTTTAACAACAAATCAAAAAGAAATGGAAACCACTCACCTACAACCAGTATAAGAATATCAGAAACTGCCAAAGAGAAGAGGTAGAAATTGGTTGTTGAATGCATATGACGGTAGCGGATTATTACAATACATGTACAAAGGTTCCCGAATAATCCCAACAGGAATATGATGGCATAGAGTGTGGTAAGACTCCAAGGTGAACTGATTTGTCGAGGTCCCATATTTATTTCGAGAAGTCTTTCTAGTGCTGAACTATTCCAAGTTCTCGTACTGTTCGGTGGTTCTGTTATGAAAGAGGTAACGTCTTCAATTGTCATGTTTTCTGACTGGAATTCGTAGTAGCTATCAATAATTACGTTTTGTACCATTTTCTTCGAACTCTGTATCAAAGAGTAAAAGGTCTTGAATAGGTGGGTTTTTTTGTCTGCAAAGATAAAAGTAAAAAAAAAAAGATAAAATGTACTCAAACAATACACATTTAATATATATGTAGAAAGAGAGAGAGAGAGGAGAGAAAGAGGAAGAAAAAAGAGCGTGATAGAAAGGGAGATAGATTGATAGATAAACTTACTACGCGCTATTTAGCAGTGACAAGCCGTGGGATTTTCGGTGATAGATGATGGATTTCGAAAAAGATCTTCCTACAATATTATTATTATTATTATTATTTAAAAATCTTGCTAAATCTGACAATAATTTTTAAAAGTTTAACATACCTACTAAAACATTATATTTTTCAGTGTTTTGTAATATTAAAGTTCTGGCTTATACTCACAGATTCATAAAGCCGATGTTTATCCCCGTCTCTATGCACACAGCGACTGAGAGTAACAAGATTTCCCCCAGCGAATGGGACACCAGCATGTTGCAAGAAGCCTCCAGTTGTAGCTGGTACTAATTTTCCACTGAATAGACTGGCGCAATGTTAAATGAAGTATCTTGCTCAAAGTCCAGTTAATCAACTCATGACCTTCTGGCATTACATTTTATATTACAGCATATGATTTACAGATCGCTTACAATTTAACAAATTAGCAACTCATCATTGTTCATTTGAACAAAGTAACATCATATGGTAAGTGCATGATATTAACTTTTTTCAATTCTATAATTTCAATTTCTTCTAACTTACTCACGATGATATCGATTATTAATTAAAAAATTAAGTTATCACATATAGGAAGTGGCAGACATTTTCAAGATTGATGGGCTGGTATCTTTGATAAAGCAATAAAAATGTTTGCATGTTTTTGAGAACCGACTGTGAATAGAACTCTGTAAAAAGGATTCTAAAAAATGATTTTGAGACTAACCACCAGCCATACACAAGAAAAAAGAAATCACAAGAAATACTTTAAAAAAACGCATAAGCGGAAACAGTCCTGAACTTACCCATTTAATAGCTGCAAGCTTTCGTATTGCTGATCATAGAAAATCAATAAGTAATGAGCTTTTTAAAGATGCTTTTGTTAAATGTGCATAATTTTACTTGATAACTTTCATTGTACAGCTTTTATAAAGCATGATAGTACGTTAGCAATAAGAAGAAATACTACTGAAGGTAAACCCATGAAAAGAAATGCTCATTTAAAATGTCGAATTATAGAACATTTAGATACTAACCACATTTTAATATTTTTATCGGTGAAATTATTGATATTACGTCATCAACTTAATTAGCTATGTTCAATATTTTAGGAAATTTTCATTCATGAATGGTTGATTAAATTAGAGAATTTGCCTCAAAAGCTACGAATGAAAGTCTGGTATGATCATAGTGTTAATGTTTACGGAAAAGATAAATTTGTTAAAAGTATTTTGGATCATTACAGACGGTACCACTAATACAGTAGTCTGAGATATTTATTTTGTGAAGCAATTTACAGAAGCTGCGATGATTCCTCCTATTCTCTCGATTGTATTATACATAGGAAGTGCCATGCGCAAAAGTAGGCTGTAAAGCTCTTGATGATGTTGATCAGGGTTTGGCATGAAAGTAAATTTAACTTACTTTTAAATGAAGATGAATCACTTTATAATAGTTTACTAAAGTACAATGTTTAAGTCGTGGTTCAATTGTTTGTGGAATTTTAAAGTAAAATCAGCCTACTTTTTGATATGAAAAGCATAGAACTTAATTTTCTGCAACTAAAGGATTTTGCTTGGCTCAGTAAATTTTTGTTTTTCACTGACTTTTCTTTACATCCTAATAAGCTTAATATTAAACTAAGATTTTGGGAAATCTATTGACGTGATGCTTGAATTGATCAAGTGTTTGAGAATGATCTCACTTTATTTCAACGTGATTTAGAAAAAGATCCAAATACTCCCTTAAAACTCAGAAGCCTTTTGAAACTTACTGTAAGAATCTTGAATAACAAGCAAAACAGTTAATAGAAATTTTTTTTCTATATTTGTGCAATTCAAAAAGTTAAAGAAAAATTACAATTCATAAACTAATCTTGAAATAGATTTCAGTGCTTCTAGAAATGTAGTTAGACGGATTTCAAGTTTAATCCTACTTGGAAGCAATTTAGAAGAAATTGAATGTGAACGTGACAAATAATGGCGAATAAACATTCAGCCTACGATATTCTTAGAATGTAGAATTATATTCCCGAAAATTTTGATATCCTCAAAATTCTTGTAAAATGCTCCTGACCATTTCCCTATCAGCATATTCATGTGAAATATTGCTTTTGACACTAATATAAAAGCGAGCAAGTCGAGATTGAATTGCATTAAAGTGTACACCATACTTCCCTCCCACAAACAGCTCTTATCAGACTACTAAATTTCTGTTTAGAGTATGTGAAATAATATCAACCGTTTTAATAATGATATGAACATTTACAAATATACATTGCTCCATATCGCAGATGAAAATTATTTTTCATTAACTTAGATAATGTTATAAAAGTTAACTTTTATAATTTAATGTTATTATTCATTCTAGTTTATTAAAAAATAATTATCTTTTGCTATCTCATTAAATACTATATCATTATTCTAAATACTAAGTCATTATTGAATCTGTTTGTATTATCGCACATAAATTTAGTGGTAGGTTAAGAACTATTTGTTCTATGATGATTTTATATTTGACCGTGAAACATTGTCTTGTTTTTGTTGAATTCTACTCAGTCTACTATTTATTACATATTTCACAAGTGATATAGGACCTGAGAACTGAAAGCAGTCAATGTTAAAGCATTCCTATATTGAGTGGGTGGTTTCTGATAGATCATTGACTTTAGCAAAGTCTAGAAATCTAACAACCCTCTCAAATTTGACTTTGAGTTTTATGGTATCAGGAACATACCTTTCATTTTCTTGACTCGTATTTTGAAATAATTTTCGTGAATGCGTTAGTCCTGTTTATTCAAAATTGCATGTAAACGCTTATTGTGAGAATATCATGGAGAACATGGAAACAAAGTACTTTGTTGTTACGTATTGAGTTCAGCATAGCTGGTGAGAGTGGCTGAGTGTACGACTGACGGCATGCCCGTGAGAGCCAATACAAGCAATAGTGGTCTCAGTACAGTTCCCCGAAGAACTCCGCTGCGGATTGATGTCTCCTTAGGGAGAGTACTATTGGTTGCCACTGTCAAACTTCTGTTCTTTAAAATATCGTACAGCCACTCTCCCAGATTTCAAGTGATGCCAAGGTGACGTAGTTTGTGATATGTCATCCCATGATCATTTTTGTCAAAGGCTTTAGCAAAATCGAGATATACCACATCTACATTTGAGCGGTTGAGCTGCTGTTTCAACACCAGATCATAATGTTGTAGTAGCTATGTGAGGCAGCTCCACCCCCGTTGTGTGTTTGTGAGTAAGTTATTTTCTTCCAGGAACGTGACCAGTCTCTTTCTGACAATGCGTTCCATAACCTTGCTAATATGTGAAGTTAGAGAGAGATAGGTCTGTAATATTTAGCATTTGTTCTGCTTCCTCCTTCATGGATATAAATATAGCTAAGTTATAATTAAAGTTTAGACTTAAATTAAAAATTTAAACCGCATTTTTGGTAGTATGCCGGCAAAGCACGTTCACTACTTATGGCTACCTGACGTCATCCACGGTAATTGCACAATCGATACTGTAACTTCAGTATCAATATTTTCTACTATATATATATATATATATATATATATATATATATATATATATATATGCACACATATATTGATACATTTGTACATAGACGTTACTCTCTCCCCCTTACTCTCGCTCTCTCACTCTCTTTATATATATACACCTTTGCATGTACATGTACATAAATATGTGTATATGCGTCTGTGAATGTGCGCGCGCATGCATTTTACATATTTTAGATCGATGAAATCAGCAGAGTATATTATCTTTTATTTGGAAAAGGAAATAAGGGCTTGTATTAGAAAGCGCAATAGTGGGAAAATGGGCTAAAGCGAAAAAAGAAGAAAAGAATGAAAGCATATATATATATATATATATATATATATATATATATATATATATATATATATATATGTATATATATATGCACGCATACACACACATACAGGATGCGATGGATAAATTGTCGCCTTTTATATTTTCAATTTCGGTCATGCGCATTGTTTGTCGACTACACAGTATAGTAGGGTCAGCTGGACACCATAATTTAGACGACATTATCGACTGGGTGCAGTGAATAAGCCGTCGTCTAAATTACACAAAAATGAAAATAACACTGATATCTCATTTTAACAGTTATATTTACCAAAAATACATTAAAATATCTTGAAATACTAGAGAGTAAATTTATTCAATAAAATAGCCATTGGCGTCAACCACGGCTCTAAACGACTTCATAATCTCCCGCAACTCTTCTGGACGGTCTCCTTGTTCAAGTTGGTGAATGCTGCCATTATCTTTGCCTTCAGTTCATCTTTGGTGTTACAAGGAGTTTTGTTGGTTTTTCGCTCAACTGCGTCCCACACATAATAATCAAGGGGGTTGCAGTCTGGGGAGTTAGGTGGCCAGATGTCGGGGGTGATGTTGTCGCAGAAATTGCTTGACAGCCATGACAGGGTTCTCTTGCTTGTGTGGCATGGTGCAGAGACCTGTTGCTAGACATAGGGTCTTCCAGCAGCCACTCTCTTGACCCAGGGCAGCACTACCTCATTCAGGCACCAAATGTAGACCTCCGTGTTGAGTCTGAGACCGTATGAGAAAATGAATGGAGGTATAACGTCGTCATCACTAGTGATCATTCCAAACACTATGATGTTGACTGGATGTTTGATTTTTTTCACTCTCGGTACATGCACTGTCCTCAGATTGGCACCCAAACACTCTGAAGTGTTGATATTGGAGCTTCCGGCGCGAATGCCAAGCAGTACAGCATGTCGTTTCCAAATTTCTGGCAGAGTGAATTGCGTGATGGAGCTGTTTTTGTCACAGACGGTACCCAACTGACCTACTCTACTGTGTAGTCAACAAAATAAAAAAACAAACAATGCGCTTGCAGTATAAAGAATATAAAATAGTAACACTTTACCCTTCCCACCCCATATATATATATATATATATACTCAATATGTGACCTCGTGTGTATCATTGGTTTTTTTTCCCTCCGTTTTCCCTTCCTTGGATCTTTCCTTTTCTTATTTTTTTGACGAAGAGCTCCGCTCTAAACGTTAAATCCTCCTTCTTTCTTTCATTTCCTGAGCGTCCAATAACACTATACTTGTTCCATGTCCACACGTTGTTGTATTTTCTCTTTGTGTTTTCATGTTTGGATTAACTTTATATATATATATATATATATTTATATATATATATATATATATTTATATATATATATATGTATATATATATATATATATATATATATTATCGTTTACATAATATATATAGGCTATGTAATGTGAACGATAATATTTTGAGAACAAAAGTGTTTAATATTTAATTTCATATATATATTCTTATATGTCTCTGTGTGTTCGCGCGCGCGTGTATTTGAGTATGAATCTGATAAACTAAATACTATTAATGATAAAAATTTGCAGTTTTATTTTGGTTAAACAACCAGCGTCTTTAGAGGAAAAGTTTTGAACAGTTCTATATTTAAGAGATGAGGAATTATGTACATTATTTACATTATTTACATTTGACGGATATTTGTCCTCAACTTGTTTGTTGTTAACACAACGTTTCGGCTGATATACCCTCCAGCCTTCATCAGGTGTCTTGAGGAAATTTAGAACCTGGGTTCTCATTTTTCGATGTTGTTGTTGTTATTATTATTATTATTATTATTATTATTATTATTATTATTATTATTATTATTCAGGTCACTGCATATAGAGTAGTGGTTAAGAGCACGGGCTACTAACCCCAAGATTCCGAGTTCGATTCCAGGCAGTGACCTGAATAATAATAATAATAATAATAATAATAATAATAATAAGAAAAACATCGAAAATATACATTAGGAATGAGAGCCCAGGTTCTAAATTTCCCCAAGACACATGATGAATGCTGGAGGGTATATCAGCCGAAACGTTGTGTTGACAACAAACAAGATGAGGACAAATATCCGTCATATATATTAATGTAAAAACTTTTGAATGCTGTCCGCCTGCTTTATCGCCTCTAACTGTTACTAACTCTCACTCTGCTTGTTGTTTGTTGTTTTACTTTGCTTTGTTTGTTGTTTTACTTTGCTGAACCCTAGCGTGACCGACAGGTCACATTGCGCTTTATTATACGTAATATATGCTTTCTCAAAGCATAAGGCAGCGAGTTGGCAGAATCGTTAGTACGTCAGATAAATGTTTGGCCGCATTTCGTCCATCTTTACAATCAGAGTTCAAATCCCGCCGAGGTCGACTTTGTCTTGAATCATTCTGAGATCAATAAATTAAGTACCAGTGTACCCCAAATTGTCGGCCTTATGCCAAAATTTGAAACCAATATGCATCCTCAAAGCATTGAATAAAAGGCTAGATTTTCACTCCAGACATCGGCCTCAGGTTATGTGTTATGTAAAAGTCTTCTATGTAAAGCATAAAACAAATATAGCAGTTTTTCCATTAAATTGTTAGATAACATTAAACTTCAAGTAATGTGTTTTAATTCACACACCGATACGCGCGCGCGCACATTGATGTAAATGCACACTCTTCATATACATACACACGAGCACATATTGCTGTTGAAATACAGCTTTATATATTCCTCATATTAAAGTAACATTTAAAAGTTAATGTAGTATTCAATGCAGCCATACTTGTTGAATACTCGATACGCACACACACACACACACACACACATTCTCTCTCTCCCTCTTCCTCCCCCTCTCTCTCTTACACACACAACCTCTGCACACGTATGCTTGTGTGCAATTTGGAGATTACGTTCATAAATAAGAGATACTTAATCCTATAACACACACAAAAATATACATCACACACGAGCGGAACCATCGAGAAAGATCGCATGAATGCAAAACAATTAACTTTTCAGTATTTGATTTGGAAAGAAGCAGCATTCAATCAATTAAAATTATTGTTTAAGAAAAAATATTACACTATTATTATCCACGTGATCCGAATATAAAATAGAAGTAAACTGCTACCGATGAACTTTGAAAGGAAAAATCAATGGAATTTATTACAGATTTCACAAGTGATATAAAACCTGACAAGTGAAAGGAATCGCGATGGGAAAGCGGAAAATAAAAGAGCTGATTTTATGTAGAGTTTGTTATTCTGCGGCATTAACGGTATGTGTTCATATATTTTAGAAGAAAGATCTTTTAAAGGGTAGATCTATTCCACTGAGCACAATCTAAACTGTGTTATAGGCTACAGGAATAAATACATTAAAAGCAAACTAATGAAGAATAAAGCGACGACACAAAAACAAACACACATACTGTACTACAAAATAAACAAAAAGTTTACTCATACACACTAACACACAACACATATAGAAGTATGTATAAGTATACGTGTATGAATGTGTATAAATGTCTCTCTCTCTCTCTCTCTCTCTCTCTCTCTCTCTCTCTGTATTTGTGAAAGAACATATTTGAAATTAGTTCTATCCCGGATTTTGTTCATGTGGTTTTATATTAAGATCTAGGTATTGAGCAAAACCCAAAAGAACTACAAAGAAAAAAAGAAAAATATTAACTTTTTGAAGACACCAGAATAAGGACAAGAACAATAATAATAACAACAACTATTACTACTACTACTGCCACTGCTGCGGCTATTTTTGCTGCTGTCGCCACTTCTGCTATTGCATACAGAGATAGAAAAGCCACAAACACGCCAAACAGCCGGATCTATCATTGAGCTGTGTCTTTCTCTTGTGCTTTTCTTATGTGTTCCTCTCGTAACCTCTATACCCTCCACATAAACATTGATCTGTTTGCCTTTCATCTCTATTTACTATTATGTACAGGGATAATGTTGGATATGCACTAATCACATTATCCAATCTTTTAAATGAGCTTATTTCGGCATTTCTTTCTTTCTGAGACATTAGCAATGTAAAAGATAACACTACAAAAGAAAAAAGTCATTCCATGTATCTGTGACATGAATGAAATCTGTTGATTAGCTATTTGCAATCAAAGTAATCTATCAATGCAGAGCGTTCAAGCTGACTCCAAAAGAGAAACACTTTGCTATGGTGCTCACGCATTTCATTGAGGTAAGAGCGATGTAAATAAACTGGCAGTGTTACAACAAAAAAATCAGTCTTGTAACGGACTTGTCTCGCTTTAATTTAACACTGGATAAAGAAATAACTACTTTTAATTCAGAATAGCGAACGTTTTTATTGGAATTCAATACAATGATAAAGTGTCATTTAAGAGACAATGAAATTATTGTCAAATAGGCACTCGTGGAAATAAATGTTTTGAGTGGATTTTTTAGTAATAGAAATTTATTGAAGTATAGACATAAAAGGGCTATTTTATATGAAGAATTCTTTAACTATCAAGTGATTCTCGAACATTTTTCCTGTATAAAGTTAAATGATTCTTAAATAGAATACGTAATACGTAATCTGGAGGTTAAAATAACCCTTTAAAATGAAAAGTACAAAAAGATTTGTGTTTGTTCTTTATTGGTCTTACTAAAATTATTAAGTAGAGGTTTTTACAGATTTTTACTTGATATAAAAATATTTTATTTTCGATTATGCTCTTGAGAAAGGCGTGGACTTTTCGATTTTCCCCCCTATTTCTAATATATTCGGCTTTTGTTAATTACAATGAGCATTAGACAGAGAAGTACAGGTGCAAATGACAATAACCAGCGGTAATTGCAGCAGCAATATGAAATCTCCGTATGTTTCGTTTAGCAAATCAATCAACATTAGATACATGGTATGCAAACTTAGTCTTCAGTGGTGTCCAATACTGCTCATGGGCTGTAGTTGTGTATATACAAGAATAGAGCATCACACACACTATCATCATGCAATGTTGATTTACATATTATTTGTAGCAGTTATGATGAATAGTGTTGAAGGTAAATTTTGGGAGACTGATTCCGCATCCCGGATTCAATCTAGGCGTGAACAATTTCATTTTATCAACAACCACATGAAACCTATAATGAGTCAAGCACTATTTCGTCTCTC
>NC_042998.1:171382274-171414774 GCF_006345805.1 Octopus sinensis
GATTCTTTACTTACATCTCTGCATGGTTTAGTGTATTCTAATCCTTTATACAACAGCCCAGTAAACGGTGACTTCTGAATTTAGTTTTTGTTACGATAAATGATTCACAATTTAGTAACTTTACAGACTCAGTAGTTAACTTGTCTGTTATTTATAGAAAATATTACCGTCTTAGTACCAGATAATATTTCTGTTTGCATAAAAACTGGATGTATGATTGCTCGATACACGCTGAAGTCTAGCGTAGTTCTTTAATTTCTGAATTTAATATGAAAATGCTTCTTAACCTGAAGTTATTTAACAGTCAACATACAAAAGTAAGTTTCATTTATTTTCTTCGTAACGCTAACATTATCGCAAGTCGTAAACAATCACTACAACAATAGTAGTAGTCGAAAGCCAAGCGAAGAAGCTACATGCATACACGAGAACTCCAACTATCCCATATCTACAGGTGAGAGCCTTGAAGACGGCATAAGGTAGAATAGTTTCCACTCTATCTGTGACAGAAACATTTTCCACCCTACCGTTCCCTATTATTGTAAGACACTAATAAAAAGTAACTTTAGTGTGATAGTATAGCAAGAACAACAGAAATACTCGGAGAAACGAAATAATTAGGCGAGATAGAAATAGAAATAAATATACCGTGAATCCTCGAGTATAGTCCGCCCTTGAGTATAATACGCAGGGGATTTTTAGGGGGCTGCACCTCTGAAAACCTAAACCTTGTGTATAATACGCACCCCTTCTCTAACTTGCGTCAAGGAGGTCTATATAACGCCCTTGGTTTGTAAAAATGTATAAGGTAACGTCCTTTATTATTATTGCATATATAACATAATACAAACGCATAGCTTTTTTGTGCATTTTGTTTGCAGAATATAAAGAAATAACAGTAATAACGTCAGTGAAAAATAAATATTAACTTGCTTTTACATATTTATCACTATCAGTTACAAAAGCAAAAACATTTATTCAAATCCTTCAAATTCAACGTCACTTTCAGCATCAAATAACTGTTTCGTTTGTTCCTCCGTAAACATGTCAGCATCATTGTAGTGTAAATCTCCATCATCAGATTCATAGTCAACATCAGAAGATTCACTTTCATTTATTTCATCTTTCCATACAATGTCATCTTGAGTACCAATACAAACAGCAGGATGAACTATTTAGCGCTAATCTATTATGCACCATTCGTGCGTAATTAAGCCAGCAGCACCTAGTCGAACAAACACCTCCGCGTATGCGTAATACAATAATGATGATGTTCTTAACTGTTATATGGAAATGTAAATATGTTTGCAAATTGTTTTTGTTACATGTTATTCTGTGTTCTGAATACTTTTATTTTAATAAATGTTGCGTACTGCAAGTTATGGATGATTCTTTTATGACTACGTTGCTTTCAGGCTTAGCTTAAGGCATTTTCGTACCCTACATCACAAAATGCGTCTGAATAAACATTACCGGACAGCAAATAGAGACTCGGACATTACTTAGAAAATATTTTTCCCTTTTTAACCTCGTATATAGTACGCACTAGGGATTTTGACCGTTAAATTTTGGGAAAAAATGCGGATTATACTCGAGGGTTTACGGTAGATAGAAAGAGAGAAAGTGAGAAAGGGAGAGAGAGAGAGATAGAGAGAGAGAGAGAGAGAAAGAAAGAAAGAGAGAGAGCTATTTTGTAATATTTGCAGAGGGGAAAAGATAAGGAACTTTAAGGGCCGCTCTTGGAGAGTAATATAGAATCACTTTGAGTTATGTCACTCTGTCCTTATGGCACAGCTTCTTCATATACTTGAGTGTTTTCCGCATAGTTTTACGTATGTTTCTAAATACTATTTTATACACATATAAAATGGTTCACTTTCACATTCACTGAAGAAACAGTTTCCAGAGAGCATTTTTGTAGATCCTTATCGATTCCCTCGAGAGTGACACTTGGCCAAAATATACCAGTTAAACAGACAGTACAGAAAAAAAAAATCGCCAGTTTTACATCCTGCTCACAACATGATCCAAGCTATAAGTTGAGCGTAGCACTTTATCGAATAGGAATATATTTCTGGTAATTCATTCGTAAAGATAGCTAATAAATATATAGAAAGTTTAATGTTTGGGAGCGGAATCCTCTTTGAGACTTGTCAGAATAAAACTTGTCATAGTTTATTTTCATGCCCAACTATAGGTTTTTGTCTTTGTAACATCTAAGGCAATATTGACTTTCAAATTTTGCTCTACGGTTCTGGAAGAGATTTCACCGATTTTCGTTCCTGCTGAAGTACAAGTAAAAGCTTCTCTAGCATTGCTTTAAAAATTCCTTCACATGTTTAATCTTTATCACCAAATAAAAGAAGTAAGAGAGTATATATGATCAAGCTTCGTAGGCACTGCCTTTCTGCCCTTCTAAAATCATATAACACCTGTTTTAATCCCTCCCGGCAATTTCTCTGCAGATCCTGTTTTAGTTACTCTTTACTCACTAACAACTTGTATTCGCTGGGAAAAGAAAACAATGATTTTATGTACCTATTTCTAGTTTATTCTCAGAATAAAGAACTGAAAATTTAGTAAGGTTTCAAGGCTTATGACTGCAAAGTGAATCCGTCAGTTACAGTTTTTAGTTGAAATCTCCACGGCAGATTTTCTAATCAGTTATGGAACTATTTCCATAATCATGTTAGAGTGAATAGTTTTATTCCACAGAGACTCATAGCTAGTATTGTTCAAAACCACCAACATTAACTACTTGAACAGCATTTTTTTACATAATCAAATTTACGGCGACGAAAATGAGAACAATAACATTACGGCAAGCACACTTCATCAGAACAGTAATGGCAATGAAGATTTAAATCAATATGACTGTTTGGTAAAATTCCAAAACAGAAAAAATATAAAGTGAATCACAGACAAGCAAGAACTTAGAAACTCATAAAGCTGTAATAATATATGTTCGTCTTATTGTATCGATACCGGTTATTAAATGAACTAGTTTTAGTTTCTGTCAGGAAATCGATAAAATAAAAACAATTGAAGAAAGAGAAAAGAAAGGAAAGACTTCGTATTTTATAGAAATATTTAACTATAGCATGATGAAGTATAGAAAGGAGAAGTTACAAAAATGAAATAGGAAAAATCAAAACAAAATCCAAAGAAAATGACTCTTCCCATTATTCAATCTAATTTTGCTTACTTAAAATCACATGCAGAATTATTTTAGTTTTAAAACAACCAACTTTTGACTTCTCATCTGTATGATACAACATAGAAGTATTGACAACTTAGGAATCGACTCGTTATTACAATCCTAAAATATAACAAAAATTGAACCGATTTTCTCAGTGGAGTAGTGTAGATAAAATAAACACACAAGAAAAATAAACATACAAGAAGAAGAACAGCACGATATATTTAAAAGATAAATTTGATATAAAATAAGTGAATGTAAAATATTCCTCGTGAAAAAAAGTAAAAAGTGAATGATTTTCATCCGTTCGTTTTGTTTATTTATTTTTGTTACACGTCGGGGGAATAAATGTAGATAAAAACATGAAGACATAGAAATGAATAAGATGTGTAGGGAAGATAAGATTGTTTGTCGTCTTCTGAAACTTCTGTAAGATTTCTGTTTAGAGAAGGAAAATCTGCTATTGTGGATTGAAAAATCGCTTTGACTTTGATTGCCATTGGTCTTATTCATTGATTAACTCATTGATTATTGCTTATAAAAATCTGCATTAAATTCATCTTTTGCTCATAATCATTTGTTATACTACACATTATTATAAAATACAAAAAGAAAAAAAACAACCAGGGACCAGTTGAAATTTTATATTAATGTTTTATATGACATTAGATAAGATGTAGGTCAAATATTTAGACTGACAATCAATATAATGCTATCTTACATAGAGAGAAGGCAACATATTTGCAGAGACAAAATATATTCGATTGATTCTGAATCAGATCAAGACTGATATTTATGCTATCAGTCCTGGAGAAATAAGGCGACATTATATGTATTTGAACTCACAAAAATTCTTAAGAGAAAGTGGCATAAGATAATAAGTCTACTGATCCTCCATTCCTGTTAGCTCATCATCGTTATAACAAAGTAATAAAATGGTTTCTTATATTGTTATTAAGCCCAAGGTCAACATCTCTTGACATAGCAGACTTATGATCAAAGGCATTCCAGTTATGGCTGAATCATTAGCACGCCTGGCAGGGTGCTTGGTGGTGTTTCATCCAGCTTTACGTTGTTGATTAAGGGGTATATTAAATTATATAAACTTCAATGCATGCTTGGCATTTATTCAATCCTAGAGCGATAAAATGCAAAATAAATACCAGTGGGACTTGAGCTCAATGAGTAGAAAGACGAAATTAAACAATGAAAAGCATTTCATCCAGCGTTCTGCCACCGTTGTCAATTCATTACTCTTATAAAATTCATTATTCTTAAAAAAAATCTAGTATGGTAATAATGTGCCTTGTGTATCCGGTTATTTAAATTATTCTCTGTGGATAAAATTCTGGTGCATGTGAGCATAGAAGATAGTGTCTATAGAAGAAAATCATTTCAAGTCAGTTTTCAGCTAACCAAATGTCATAATATAAAAATATGTAAGTTATTACATTGATTTTTCTCCGGTAATTATTTTGAATAATTTTCAATAAATATTTTCGACTAAAAAAATAAAATCAGAAGCTAAACAGTTCAGATTCAGTAACAAATCAAAACTTTAGAATCTACGCGATAGTTTTTAACTATTAGTTTGTTCTGAAGATAATGGCCGACTTCAGGAACATAATTTTATTCTGGAAAAATTAACAATAGAAATTAACATATGAGCTGTGAACATCTATGCATCTCTGCCATCGATCAACAATATTATTTATGCCTCATTGATAAAAACTTATTGGTTTTGATGCTAAGAAATCTTTGAAAGCTGATTCCACTTCTGGTTTGGACCTGAAAGTTTTATCACTTAAAAACGTGTTTAAATGCTTAAAAAATGGTAGTCAGGAGAATATAGAGGATGTGGAAAAGTTTCGTATCCCAAGTCTGTGAGTTTCTGAAGCGTCATTCTTGCAACATGAGGCTTTGTATTATCGTCTACGCCGATTCACCAATGCCGGTCTCATTTTTTGCAAGTGAGCATGCATTTCAGCGAGTTGATTGCAGTAAACCTCTGCTGTAATGCTCTGATTAGCTCCCAGAAAGCTGTAATAGACAACACCAATTGCAGACCACCAGACAGTCACCCTAATCTTTTGCTGATGCAACTTTGGCTTTGGGAAATGTTTAGGGGACTCATCACGATCAAGCCAGCCATTGACCTGATCGTTTACGGTTATCATAAAGGATCCAGTTTTCGCCACAAGTGACTATTCGGTCAAGAAAAGGATCATTGGTGTTTCGTAGAAAGAGCATCGAGCACATTTCAAAACGCCGAACTTTTTGATTTTCATTGAGCTCATGCGGTACCCGTTTATCGAGCCTTTTCACCTGACCAATCTTCTGCAGATTGCGTGAAACCGTTGCAATACCAACACTAAGTGCCTGAGACATTTCTCTCACACTTTAACGTGGATTTTGTTCAACAATGGCTTTCAATTGTTCATTGTCAAGAATGCATGACCATCCTCTACCTTCTTTATCTTCAAGGCTTTCATCACCACTACGAAGTTTCTGAAACCACCTTCGTACAGTGCGATCACTTGTGGACCCCTTTTCCCATGATTTTTGGCAGCAGCTTGGGAGGCATTGTGCCCAAGCTAGAACTCATGCAAGAAGAGTAAGCGATGGCCCTTTTTTTTTTGTCATGCTCATAATTAAGGGTGCATATGCTTCAAGAATGTTTTCTGTCTGAAAAAAGTAGAAAATTATTAAAGAGCATACATCAATTATTAAGTAAGTCAAAATTCACCTAAAATATAATTAAAATGTTATGATAAAATTGTGTTTCAAAACACATTACTTACAGCGGCCACTATTTTCGGAACAACCTAATACATTCATCTAATAATAAATAATACTTTCTAATGGAAGCACAAGGCCCCAAATTTTGGAGAAAGGATTGAGTCAATTACATCGACTTCAGTGAATAACTGGTACTTATTAATCGACACCGAAAGGATGACAGGCAAAGTCGACCGCAGCGGAATTTGAACTCAGAACGCAGCGGCAGACGAAATACCTATTTCTTTACTACCCACAAGGGGATAAACACAGAGAGGATAAACAAGGACAGACAAACGGATTAAGTCGATTGCATCTACCCCAGTGCATAACTGATACTTAATCTATCGACCCCGAAAGGATGGAAGGTAAAGTCGACTTCGGCGGAATTTGAACTCAGAATATAACGGCAGACGAAATACCTATTTCTTTACTACCCACAAGGGGCTAAATACAGAGGGGACAAACAAGGACAGACAGACGGATGGATTAAGTCGATTGCATCGACCCCAGTACATAACTGCTACTTATTTAATCGATCCCGAAAGGATGAAAGGCAAAGTCGACCTTGGCGGAATTTGAACTCAGAACGTAACGGCAGACGAAATACGGCTACGCATTTCGCCCGGCGTGCTAACATTTCTGCCAGCTCACCGCCTTCATCTAATAATAAATAATAATGATACATAAAACAATAAATAAAATCTGAATTGAAATATCTTTTATTTCGTTAATATAGGTATACTAGTTTCTTAATAGTGTCTTAGATATGAAATTAGTGTCGTAACTGAGATGAAATGGTATTACATGGGAATAGATAACGGATTCGAATTACCAATGAATTACCTCTCAGTGCAATGGTAATAAATGGTATTGTATTAATTTAAAATGAGATTTGTTTTCCTTGACTGGCTTGTTTCTTCACTGATTGCAATATAAAATAGAAAAAACAAGTGTATTTTGTAAGGTCATCAGAGAAATAATTTCAGGTTGTTGTAATTTGGAATCGAAATCAGATTGCAGATTTGTTTGGTCGACAGTTTGTTTTCTTGCATACTTCGTCAGAGTGGTTACATTGAACGAGACTATATCTCTATGCGTGTTAGTTTCAACAGAGATGCAACTGTATTAATCACGTTTTGAGCTTTGCATAATGTGGAATGGGAAAACGCGATTTAACCATTAATATTAGAAGCATAAACGTTAACTGATATTCATTGAAAGTCTATCTCCGATCTGGTAGATATGATTTCCTTTCCTTCAATTTCATAAGTTTTTATTCACATTATATGTGTTGCATGGTCGGGTCGTCGGCGACTAAACCGTCAACCCCACCAAGCTTGCTTGGTGAGGAGGGTGTTTATTGGTCACCCTACGGGATGAAAAACAAAACCCGTCAAAGGGCGGAGGAACTCTTGATAGTCAACGGTCATCCAATAAATGTCTTAAGGCTGTATCATGCGCGGGGACATAGAAATAATCGGACTGAATACTCGATCGCGCGGTTAAACCATTGGGAGTGAAGAACTCCTATCCTTTGTTAGGGCATCCTTCTAGGAGAAGGTAACTTAGGTAACTGGGATAACTCCGACATAAAATCTGCGGCTCAGTGGTTACCGAGGATACTGACTTGTTCTTCTTTTCGGATTATGGGTGCTGTTGCTTAGTGAGTGGGATTGACTCAGTGCACAGCCTTTCCTCACTTAAAAAAAAATCTTCTTGCACAGGCATTGCACGATAACAACATTGATTAAGCTTCGCGCAATGGCCATACTCGATATCGAGGGGGCAGCCACCATGTACGTACGTACGTATGTATGTATGTATGTATGTATGTATGTATGTATGTATGTATGTATGTATGTATGTATGTATGTGTGTGTGTAAGTTATTAGAAGTGATATGTACAGATTTTATATATCAAGAAAAAGAGGCAGTCAGGAGTTTGGATAATTCTTTATTTAGCACTTTCGTTCATTCGTGGGTACTATTCAGAGTAAATTTTCTGTAAAATTTCGTTGCTTTTTATACAGATCATAAAGAATGCAGAAGGAAAAAGAGAAAAGAACAAGGAAGTGGGGAGAGGAGGAGAAATGAGAAGATAGAGAGGATAGAGGAAAGAAAAAATAGAAAGGAAGAAAGAATATTTAGGGATAGTTTGTGGTTTTCAGGTGCAAACAGATGTAAATCACAAACCATCCTCAAATGCATTCTCCCTTCCTGCCTATTTTCTTTTCTCTATCCTTTCTATCTTCCCATCTTTCCCTCTCTCCCCTCTTCTTTCCACTTTCTCCTTTTGTATTCTTTATGATCTGCATAAAAACAACGAAATTTCACAGAAAATTTATTCTGAAAAGTTCCCACGAGTGGACGAAAGCACTATATAAAGAATTATCCAAAATTCTGGTTGCCTCCACTCTGTCTCTCCATATATATATATATATATATATATATATATATATATATATATATACATAGTTCGTTTGGGGATTTAGTGTGCAAGAATCTTTATGTGAGTTCGTGTATTGAAGCATATTTTGTTGTGTCTGGGGAGAGCCATTCTCTATTAGTGCCTTATTATTTAACGCCCTCTCCGGTTCAGCTTCCACTCATTTGACTCAAGAGTCAACGACTATTGAAAAGGTTACTAGACACAATGAAAATTTTAGGAAGAATAAAGAAATGAGTGGAAACTGAACCAGTGTGTGTGTGTTAAATAATAAGGCTCTAAAAGAGAATGACTCTCCCCAGATACAACAATATATATATATATATATATATATATATATATATATAATATATATATATATATGTATGTATATAAAACAAATAAGTAACAAGAATATCCATGTATTAGTGCATTACGGCCGTTTCAAGTGGCTCCATTTAATCAATCAATGCAAGCATTACATCAATTTGAAAGAAACTGCTCTCCTTGGAAGCATAAGACAATATAGGTTTTCAATATACAGGATACTCCATTATAATTTTTTAACAAATTTTTCGTCAGAACTATAGAATAAAAGAATTACAATGTTTGCTGCTATTATTGTAGCAGAATGAACTTAGGGAGAAAATACTTAAAGCCTACTATAATTTAGAGTGGCAGAAGAAAAAAACAATGGGCTAGTTTATTTTATTTTATTTATTCTTTTATAGTACATTATTATATTTTGTATACCTATGTACCCCATATATACTGATGTAACTTCTATGGATTTTGAAGGGGTTTGTAATTTATCTCTATAGTTAATCATGGTATATTATAATACAATATGGTATTTATATTTATTTATTTGTATTTACATTTTATAATTATAATATATATATATAATATATATATATATATATATATATATATATATATATATATATATTATATATATATATATATATATAATATATATATATAATATATATATATATATATATATATATATATATATATATTATATATATATATATATATATAATATATATATATAATGTATATATGTGTGGCATTTTTATACCTTCTTATATCATTTAAGATTTATCCACAATGATGGAAATCTTTATATAATTATATTTTTCCTAGGTTCCTTTAAATAAGTTTATCCATTATAGAAGTGCTTATCTTTTTTTTTAGCACTAGAAAATGTGTACGCCTTCTCGGATGAAATCTGAATTTAATTATGAGTTCGTTGTTGAATAGTTTTATTATTATCATCACTTTAACAGTATATTAGGATGAATCATTATGAGGTTTCCATTTTATATAAAAGTACCCCATTTTTAGGGCTTAGATTGTTTTATCTATCCTTCTCTTATTTGGCCCTTAAATCATTTTCTAAATTATATTATTTAATATACAAAATATAATATATAAATTTTGCTAAATTTGGATATACATTTTCCACCCTGTACCCTTAATACCCACTTAGGTCTCATTGTGACTTTCCTTTTCTATTTTAGGCTCCTTTTAATTGATAATCATAATATAATTTAAGTCACCTTTGCCCTTCTTCTTTCTGGTTATCACCGATATACCATTATCTTGCTAGCATCTTCTGAGGTGTGTTCTTTTACATAGACATGGCGAATTTATAGTCACATTAAAATAAGGGAAGGGAAGAGTATCTGACATTAATTAATTTATCACCAACAGTAAGAATTAACTGTCAATTCCCAACAGTTTTTAAGGATCTTTTCGGTTTGAACGGCAGTTTTTTCTAGCGGTGTCATATAAAATTGTCACCCATAATTATGACCCTAGAATCGATCTATTGCATTTCAATCTCTTTTAGGTTTAGGGTTAGGGGTGGGGGAAGGGTATCTTTTTCTTCAGAAATGTAAATAAACCCAATCTGTTTCTTAAACGAGGGACATATTCATACGGCACAGAATGTTTTTTTTACCTCAATAGACGTCATTGATTGATTGAAATTGCAGAAATTGAAG
The DNA here is from genome assembly GCF_006345805.1 of Octopus sinensis. Classification (NCBI taxonomy): domain Eukaryota; kingdom Metazoa; phylum Mollusca; class Cephalopoda; order Octopoda; family Octopodidae; genus Octopus; species Octopus sinensis. The sequence continues at coordinate 171,392,692 of NC_042998.1, forward strand.
AAAAAAACAACAAATATCTTACAATCCATAGAATTTTCTCAATAAAGCCAAGAGAAAAAGATGTTTTATAAACACATTCTACCAGTATACGAAGTTTAAAAGTGTTTAGTTACGTTGAAATTATTAAAAAAAAACTGCCGTTCAAACCGAAAAGATCCGTTTTTAATTCTAAGGGTCTGTAGAATACTTGCTGCATTAGATCTTTTGATTGTGATAAGGATAAAGATGAATGCAGCTATATCACCACTACTCTTTCTTGACCCTATCGTTATTTTCTTCTGCCACTCTACATTATAGCAGTCTTTAAGTATTTTCTTCCTAAGTGAGGCGCAATGACCCAGTGGTTAGGGCAGCGGACTCGCGGTCGTAGGATCGCGGTTTCGATTCCCAGACTGGGCGTTGTGAGTGTTTATTGAGCGAAAACACCTAAAGCTCCACGAGTCTCCGGCAGGGATGGTGGTGATCCCTGCTGTACTCTTTCACCACAACTTTCTCTCACTCTTACTTCCTGTTTCTGTTGTACCTGTATTTCAAAGGGCCGGCCTTGTCACTCTCTGTGTCACGCTGAATATCCCCGAGAACTACGTTAAGGGTACACGTGTCTGTGGAGTGCTCAGCCACTTACACGTTAATTTCACGTGCAGGCTGTTCCGTTGATCGGATCAACCGGAACCCTCGTCGTCGTAACCGACGGAGTGCTTCCATCCATCTCCCTAAGTTCAGTCATAAAATTCTACTCCCCATATATTTATAGACTTGTACTTCAATAAGAAATTATTATTTACTTTAGTAATATTAAAATCGCATAGGGTTCGATAATACTCTTCATCACTTCGAAGGCCGTACATTCAATACCAATCTCATCTCCATTATAACATACAAGATTTAATCGACTACTCACCTCTCATATAATACTGTCCTTGTGGGCAGTTTCGATAAAAGCATTAAGTATTACTTTACAAGAAGTGTGATGATACATTTGTAAAAGTGTTTCTAAACCGGTTTTTAAGCGGCAGTTTAGATTTCTTGATGAAAATGATTTTATCTACGCTTGTAATTCGCTTGTAAAATGCACGAAAGCTATAAGGTAGTGTATTTTCCTACACCAACATAAAAAAAAGCACTTTATTTCTGCTCAAGAAATTGCTATCATTAAATCTATTTCAGAATTCAAAATTCCTGCCAACTTTTTAAACAGCTATAATTATGTTTTTCAGAGACAAGAACAAATGTTTGAGAATGATCCATTTGGAAATAATTCAAAATATTTATTGCATTGGACGCTTATTGGGTATGATAGCCATTGAAATTCACTTTCGTAATATAACTACATATTAAATATGTTGTTTTTTGTACAAGATATTACACCATTTTCCTCAGATTGTATGAAGAAAATTGAATAATCGATAAACACTATAGCTTATATTCCCAAATTAAAAAGTTTATCGTGCCAACATTTATATTTTACTCCTTTACAAAGAGAAAACAAACGTCAGTAACAAGCCAGGTTTAAACAAACCAATTATTTATATTTTTTTTCCTTTCAGGTGAACAAGGATAGGGTTCCAGTTTAGTGAGTTGAAAGGGTAGCAGTTTGCATCTTGTCGCCGAGGTTATCTTACATCTATGACCACAACACGAGGCTCTCGATGACCTTGTGCTCTTTGTAGTGAATATTCATAATATCTTAGAAACAGTTCAGCACTGTCAGAACAGCATAACTAACAGGTGTTTTATTAACCTGCAGTGTGGGGTTCAATTCTTTGCATCGTCCTGGAGACAGTAACTGTAACTTAGTTCGCATCTTCCACTGCGTTACTTCCTGAAAAGTTTATTTTCATTTTTTAAAATATTTTTTTGCAAAATTGTGTTTTGCGTCAGAGGTTTGGGAGTAATATTTTAAATCTTCTCCATATTAATCATTTTATGCTTGCAAGAAAATCCTTGTTATTTTTCCTTAAAGCCGAAAAAGCTTTTGGAAAAGCATTTGGATTTTTAAAAAAATCACTTCTGAGATTTGTCAGTATTTTTTCTTGTTTAGTAATATGAGATACATATAAGCTATTGATATTTCACATTAAGGTGGCAATATTTTAATGTTTTTGAAGTGTGCGGTTCCAACGCCTTATAATAACGATATGTTGTATGGGTTATCTGTACAGGTGTGCCAGTAACACGAGTATTTACGCGATGGTATTTTGCAGCACCAGTATTTTATGATACTGTCATGTCTGTGATATAAGTTTGTAGCTGTGTAATGCTAAAGCATGTTATGACACCGAGAGGCTTGCGACAGTGTTCGATGATATTGATCAATAATCTAAATAGAGTATATTATGACGTCGGTGTGTTATTTCATTTGATGGCTTACATTTCAGCACTTCCTACTATGCTATATGTCTCATCAATTTAAAAAAGGAAATACTGTCCGCTACTATAAATTTTTAATGATATATAATATTCATATTCATATGATTTTTTATATAGACTATATCTTTGGTTTAAATGAATTATATATAACGAATTTTATAATTATCAATTCAGCTGTATCATTTATTGATCAGGTATCCGAGCAATAGTGTATAAACTTGTATATGTGTGTGTATATATATATATATAATATATATATATATAATATATATATATATATATATTATATATATATATATAATATATATATATATATATATATATATACTAATCTATGTATGTATGTATGTATGTATGTATGTATGTATGTATATGTGTATATTTATATAAATATCATATGCTAATTGAATCTAATATATTATCAAATGAAAGCAGCCATCCAGTCATTTTAAATATAAATTAAGAATTTTTAATTAAATTTACGGTTAGTTTAACTAGGACTGAACTCATGCTTACATTTTAAATAAAGTAGAAACTTTTTATAATTTACTTTGCGTTTTAATAAAGCGTATAAATTTTAATAAAGCATATAAATAATACAATTTATAAGATAATAAAGATCTAAGAACTATATGAGACTATATTATTTTCTATTCTAGGCACAAGGCCCAAAATGTTTGGAGAAGGGGCCAGTCGACCTCGGCGGAACTCAGTACGTAAAGACAGACGAAATACCTATTTCTTTACTACCCACAAGGAGCTAAACACAGAGAGGACAAACAAGGACAGACAAACGGATTAAGTCGATTACATCGACCTCAGTGCGTAACTGGTACTTAATCTATCGACCTCGAAAAGATGAAAGGCAAAGTCGACCTCAGCGGAATTTGAACTCAGAACGTAACGGCAGACGAAATACCTATTTCTTTACTACCCACACGGGGCTAAACACAGAGAGGACAAACAAGGACAGACAAACTGATTGAGTCGATTATATCGACCCCAGTACGTAACTAGTACTTCTGTTGGTGTGACGTAGTCTCGAAACCATTACATCAAAACATCAATGAAGATACACGGTTCAATTTCCCTTCCTTTCTATATGCATGCTGTATAACTGCACACTTTGTTTGAAATGTAAACATTTACATAATTTTCAATGAATAAAAAGCTAGCGCTTAGTCTACACAGGTGAGTGTAGTGGCGGAGGAAGGATTGTGGACGCCCCTGGCGAAAACATACTTTTGGAAATACCCAATTTAATTAACATGCATGAAAAGCTAGAAAAAATTTTGCGTCCATTCATATACTTATGCTCGGAGTGACTGCTCTCTCATTCCCTCTTGTGGCAATTCTGGTTGAGAGCACAACATATAACTACGATATCAAAACATTACTTTTCAAATATTTTGAAATCATGAGCAAATTCTGGGTTATTCAGTGACATGCAATGTTGAAATTCCAAAGGGAATATTCGAGGCTATAGAAGAAGACACTTGCCGAATGTGCCACTCAGTAAAACTGAACCCGACACTATGTGAATAGGAAGCAAGTTTTTTACCACACAGCCACAATACACATATATATTATATGTACGCACGCACGCACGCACACACACACACACACACATACACACATATATGCATACACATATAATTTATTTAAATTACGTACGTAATGATAAAAAAATATTAACTTTAATGATAAATTCTTGTTAAGATTGACAAGGAAGACAAATCCCAAATCCAAACCAATTAAAAATTGGATAGTTGCATATAGAGGGGAGTGAGTCCGGATCGTTAGTAAATACAATGAGGTCTGTGGATGTGTTTCAGTCTAATTAGATTTCTTCCGCAAATCTAAACCCTACTCTCAATAATATTCTTGAAAATAGAAGCACATATTTGTTTTTAAATCTCCACATGTTAGAACAGTCTATCCACAATAAAGATGGGTAACTTATGATACTGAGGTCTCTTATGATATTAAGATCTGAGAGCAGCTGACGATAGCAATTTAATATCACCACAATCACAAAAAGAAAAACTTAAGACAAAACAAAAAAAGTTAGTCATAATGGACTGGAAACTAAATTAAAAAAAATACTATATTCTGTCATTGTCGAAAACAATAAATTATTCTATTTCATAGTAATGTCACGCAACCTTGTATTTAGGTAAATATAAAAATAAACTTTATGCTCACTGTTTTGCTGTAAAACGGAAAGACACATCACATCATTAAACTCATCAGTGGATGAGATGGCATTATCTTTTCTTAGTGCTCTTACCTATCATTTGGGAAAATCACGAATCAAAATACACTCAAGACTTTCATTATATATATGTGTGTGTGTGTGAGTATGTAATGTAACTCGGGTTAAAATCTAAGCAGTGTCTCTTGAAGAACATCTGCTTATTTCATCACTGCAACAAATCCGTATCTCTGTACGTATGTGTGTGTGTGTTTGTGTGTATATATATATATATATATATATATTATATATATATATATATATTATATATATATATATATATATATATACATATATATATATATATATATATATATATATATATATACATATATATATTTGCATATATGAGTGTATGCATGTGTATTTGTATATAATGTGCCTACATGAATATCTGTCTATTCATGAATATTGGGTTGATAACTATGTTCCCGCTGTTTTCTTAAATTTTGGAATTTATTGCGTTTTTAAATTTTGGAATCTATCTTTTTCGAGAATTCTATTTTTGAATAAATTTTCTAGTTAATTTTAGTTAATTTTTGTTTATTTTCAAATCATTAAAATGGAATGTCAAGTTAAGAAAAACGAGCATTTTCGACACCTCCTTCTTTTTGCTTCTCATCAAGGTTCTAAGGAAGCAAAAGCTGCTCGCTTTTGTGCTGTGTATGGAGAGGGTACTATAGCTGAAGGAACCGCACGTGATTTGTATGCCAAGTTAAAAAATGAAAATTTTGACCTCAAAGCGCACCTCATTCTGGCCGTCCTGTGGAGTTCGATGAAGCACGACTAAACCAACTTTTGCACAAAAATTCTCGTCAAATGACAAAGGAACTGGCAGAGAAAATGGACTGCTCCCATATTGCTATAGAGAAGCATTTTCACTCGATGGGAAATGTTCAGAAGTATGGAGCATGGATTCCGCATGCTTTAAGTGACAACAAAAATCAACGTGCCACAATATCCGCTGGTTTGCTTGCTTGTCACCGCTCAATCATGGACACAAGCAACGATTTCTTTACCGAATCGTTACTGGCGACTAAAAATGGTGCCTGTATATCAATATGAAGCAACGTATGGAATGGCTTAGCCCCGGTAAACAAGCGACACCACACATGAAACAAGATCTTCATCACGTAAAACGATGTTATACGTATGGTGGGACTGGGAAGGGATTATCCATTACGAATTGCTTGAACGGAACCAAACGGTCAACGCGGTTCAGCAGATGGAACGACTCAACACGGCTATTCAAGAGAAAATACCTAATCGGAAGCATGGAGTTCTTCTGCTGCACGACAACGCTCGCCCTCATATCGCTAATTCCCGCTGTTTTTTTAAATTTAAAATATTTCCTCAATTTAACCTTCTCACACTGTCCTTGATGAAGGGCTATCCATATTATCCCAGAAATCGCTGTAAGACTATTTCTTTATAAATGTTCTGAAAACTACTCACAGCCTTGGCTTTGTTATTTCATTTTCTCCAATATATATATATGCATGCTAATACAAGACCCACATTAGACTCTTTACTCGTATCACTACAGAACCAAGAGTTTAACTACAGCCTGTCCATTGGACTTACTTAGCGTTACCTGACACTCTTTGGGTCTTCTACATACCAATACCATATGTATGTATGTATGTATGTATGTATGTATTTATGAATGTATAGTAAGAAAAATGGAGAGGAAGAATTTCGATTATCCCTACGTGATGAGTTGTAATACAAAAAATATATTTAAAATAAAATAAGGAAAATGCCCACAGTTTACATAGTTTTAATATATTTTATAAGTGAAAGAGTATTGTGTTTGTCGATCAGTTTTGCTTTTATTAATCCTGACATTGAAATTATTGTAATTTTGTATTTTCTTAAGAAGATTTTAGTCCAGCTGTGGAAAAGTTTGTGAATGAATGAAAAAACAGTAGATAAATCTAAGGTGGGTTAACTGGTGAGCGTTATTATTGGGAACAGGGGACGTAGTTGCTCATCTTTCGAGGAGGGTATAAATAAATATATGAGCAATAGCTCACAAGCTAAGGTAGTGAGATGACATGTGTACAGTAATAGGTAAGTGTCCATGAAATAAAATATATACCAAATATATAACCAAAGTTGGTTATGTGTTCATATTTAGGCTTGTTCTGTATTTTTAGAAAACTAAATTTTCTTTATTTTAACGTTCTTATACAGAAATTGTTTTCTTTTCACGTGTAAATGGGGAAAACTGAAGTTTGGCTGGATATTACCTGAACATTTCTCTATGTGTTCACTCAAAGGTATCTATCTGCACTGCGGAAACCGGATCTGTTCCTTATGTAGTGTAGTTCTCCGTCTCAGAGTCATATTTGTCTGTCCTATATAGTCTTGTCCACAAGTTATAATACAAATCAGATTCTCGGAAGCACAAGTGAAGTATATATATATATATATATATATATATATATATATATATATAACGTGTGTATATAAATATATATATATGTATGTAGGCATGTCTGTGTGTGCATATGCACAATTGTGTATATGTGTACACTTATTGTTTCATTTTCTCTCTCTCTCTCTCTCTTTCTCTCTTTATTGCTAGATATGTTTTTCTCCTCCCTGTCTATCTAAAGTACTCCTGATTACTAACAGTATATAAACGCTTCGTCCGAGTGTAAATTTTGTATTGTTTAATCCTTTGACTGAAGAATTTCTATTGAGAGATATTTTACATATTTTCTACTATATGTACCATTTTAGTATTCCTGTTAATAAATGGGACATGTGTAATGATGAACAAATAATTCCCAAAAATTTCGAATCTCCTGTTTATATATGTATGTATGTATGTATGTATGTATGTATGTATGTATGTATGTATGTATGTGTGTGTGTGTGCGCGTGTGTGTGTGTATGTGCGCGCGCGCATGTATATCTACAATCGGCTGGAAAATTGCAAAAGCGACACAAATGTCGAGAGTTTTGTGCTCGGTATATATATATATATATATATATATATATATATATATATATATATATATATATATATATATATATATATATATATATATATATATATATATATACATATATATATATATATATATATATATATATATATATATATATATATATATACACGTATATATATATACATATATATATATATACATATATATATATATATATATATACACACACATATATATATATATATATATATATATATATATATACATACATACATATATATATACATATATATACATACGATGAAGGGATATTATTATTAATTAATATTCTAGAAACAGCTTTAAGACCTATCGATAAATGTTCTAATATCTATACACCCTTGTTTTTTTTATCTCATTACGTAAAATAATTCATATATATATACATATACATATACATATATACATACACACACACACACACACACACATATATATATATATATATATATATATATATATATATATAGACACAAATGCATACTGAATTATGAACAAGGTAAAAGTGTTCATCTTATTCTATTTTCTTTCTATTCTCTCCTTTCTTCCTCATATTCTCTACTCCAAGAATGCTGACTCGGTACCTTAGGAACCTGCCTACTCATTCATTGATAATTCGTTTCCTTCGAATTTATTTCTATTCGAATTGTAGACTTCCTTCTTTGCTTGGTTCCATAACTTAATTAACATACTTGATTTATAAATCATTGATTATAGAATTTTTTTTTCAAAATTCAGGAAGCAGAGTAAATAATATTAGTTAATGCTATTTTGTTTTTGAAATTTTGTATATATTTTTCTTCCACATTCATTACAAATAAAATTTAATTTTGTTTCTTTTATGCCTGTTCAACTATATAATATAGGAATACAACTATGCAATAGCAGCTGGAATCCAATAATCAAACTTGAAAGAATGTATTGAAAACAGTTTGTCAATTTTGCTTGTAGTTAAAAGTAAAATATTGGCTCCTCGTGGTACCTATGGAAATTCGACAAAGCGACAAAGATTAAGAGAAGCTATTTAAGAAAGAAAGGATGATTTTTATTTTTATTTTGCTAAGTTATTTCACTTCCAGTCACAATGATATATTTTATGATTTTAAAATTACCTTCTACTAATCACTTTATATTTCTCTCCGTCTCTCTACCTCTTCAACAAAATTTTTAACCATTTAATTCCTCTCTCCATGTCTGTAACATTTCTCTCTTTTTCCTCACCTTTCCTTCCCCACCTACATCACGTCATTAACATTTCTCTCTCCTACTTTTCTCTCACCGTCTTTTTCTCTCGCTCTTTGCCTCTCCCTTCAACTAATCACGTGATGTATTTGGCCTTATTGTATTATTATACTCCTCTCTTCTTTCTTCTCTTCTCACATTTCCCCCCCACTCTCTCTCACTATTACTCCACCTATCTAACTAACTAAAGTTTAACGAGTGAACGAACAAGCAGATTATTATATATATTATAAGAAACCTTCACAAGGCAGAGCTCCCTGGAAACAGTTATCCTGCATGCAGATATTAAGAACTCTCTCTTTTCTCTCTACAACTAAACAATTAACGCTCTATTCAGAAAAAGAAAAGCTGAAAAGAAAATCGCGCATTCCATGAATTTCTTCCAGGTTATAATTATTTTCCTAAATGTCTCGCCTCATAAAATGTGTAATTAATATACCTTGGGTTATACCATACTGACGATTTCTAAAATGAGTGTAATAGTGGTATAGATGATTACCACCGCTTAGATATTTTAAGAAGTTCGTAATCAGTAAACCGAAAAATTCAATATGTGTATTCTATAAATTTTTCCTTATTCCTTAATTTCATGCTAAAATTTCTAAGCCCGCCAAACATTATGAAAATTTTTTTTATCTCCCTTGCTATAACTGTCTGTTAGAGGAGAACACGAATTTGCGACCTATTCCCCCAATATTAATTTCTTCGTTCCTTATGTTTCTTCATTGTATGCAAGTACTTTTTTTCTTTCTCCCTGTGCCTATTTATAGATATAATGCTTTAGCTGAAGTTCACCTTTCTCTATCTTACCATGACTCCTTTACTCCTGATAATCTCTTCCACCATCAAATATGATACAACATTTGTTTAGTTTTTTTTTTACTTTTCGTTTATAAAATCCACTTTTTCAAATAGATCACCAGTTTTACGTAAACAAAGCAACACCAGTTGTGAAGTGGCGTAGGGGGATACACGCACGCACGCACACGCACGCACGCACGCACACGCACGCACGCACGCACACGCACGCACACGCACGCACACGCACGCACGCACGCACACGCACGCACGCACGCACACGCACGCACGCACGCACACGCACGCACGCACGCACACGCACGCACGCACGCACACGCACGCACGCACGCACACGCACGCACGCACGCACACGCACGCACACGCACGCACGCACGCACACGCACGCACGCACGCACACGCACGCACGCACGCACACGCACGCACGCACGCACACGCACGCACGCACGCACACGCACGCACGCACACGCACGCACGCACGCACACGCACGCACGCACGCACACGCACGCACGCACGCACACGCACGCACGCACGCACCGCACGCACGCACGCACACGCACGCACGCACGCACACGCACGCACGCACGCACACGCACGCACGCACGCACACGCACGCACGCACGCACACGCACGCACACGCACGCACGCACGCACACGCACGCACGCACGCACACGCACGCACGCACGCACACGCACGCACGCACGCACACGCACGCACGCACGCACACGCACGCACGCACACGCACGCACGCACGCACACGCACGCACGCACGCACACGCACGCACGCACGCACACGCACGCACGCACGCACACGCACGCACGCACGCACACGCACGCACGCACGCACACGCACGCACGCACGCACACGCACGCACGCACACGCACGTACGCACACGCACGCACGCACACGCACGCACGCACACTGAACCAAAAAACCACGTAGTTGCAAAGCGGGCTTCTTGACCAGACAGTCAAGCTACTGCGGTCATTCATGCATTAAAGCAGAGTATTTGAGAAAAAAAAAAAAATGAAAAAACTGAAATCTAATCCGTAGTCTTCATTTATTAATTTATCTCTATCTAATGCATTTGCCTCTATTTACTTTTGCCAAGTCAAAAATTATTATGTCCCAAAATAGAAATAAAAATCATACTAACGGGTGCAATTTGTCAGATGTATTCTCTTCTAAATGCTATAGACTTTTACTTAATGAAAATAAATAAATATCAGTATATAATAGTGAAGTTACTGGAAATTGTTAAGACAGTAGACAAAAAAAGTTTTACTGTAAATGGTTTGGTGCGTCATTGTTACTTTAGAGTCATCGTTGAAGCCAATTACTTTCAATTAAGAGTGTAAACTCTTTGAAAAGATTTGAGCACTACACTTTTATAAAGCTAGATTTAAAATATGCTAGCAAGTTAAAAATTACGATGTGGTAAGAAAAAAATTATACATAGATTATTTGGCATATTTGATGAATAGAATTTCTGAAAATCTGCAGCAGGAGTTGGACTCAGTTTACAGATGGGCTGAGGATAATAATATGCAGTTTAATGCTGAAAAATTTCAAGCCATGCGCTACCAGCATCCAAAACTGAATATGAAACTTACATGGTACACCGGTCCACGGAATTTCAATCCCAGAGTCTAAGTCAGTGAGGGACCTGGGTATCGACATGAGTGATGATACCTCTTTCCAAGTGCACATTACCAGGATGGCGAAAAGGTGCAGACGACTGGCTGGATGGATCCGAAGAACATTCAGAACCAGAGATAAGGAAACCATGATGATCTTCTGGCGGACATTCGTCCTCGGCCGCCTGGATTACTGCTCACAGCTATGGTCACCCACCAGTGTGAAAATAACAGCGGACCTTGAAGCAACCCAGAGAAAATTTACAAAGAAGATCGTCTCTTTGCAACAGCTCAGCTACTGGGAAAGGTTGAAACTGCTAAGACTCTACTCCCTGGAGAGAAGACGGGAGAGGTATGCAGTAATATATATCTGGAATATCCTGAAAGGAATTGTGCAAAATTTTCGCATTGAAAGCTTCACGAATGCCAGAACGGGACGACACTGCATAGTGCCAAAGATCCCAGCAACGCCATCACGCTTCAGGACCAGTTACTGCAACAGCCTGGGTTTCAAGAGCCCACAGCTTTTTAATATTCTCCTAAAGAGAGTGAGGAACTTGCACAAAGTAGATGTAGGGTTTTTTTAATCAAAGCTGGACCTCTTCCTGTCGAGAGTCCCAGATGAACCTACCTCACGACAAGAGGTGCAAATGAGGGTAGCTATATCAAACTCCATTCTTCACCAAGTGCCACATATTAGAGGAGGCTCTTAGTAATAACAGTGTAGCAAAACGGCGGTGCATCAGCATGGCCGCAGCTCTGAGTTGAAACTAGAGAGTAAAAAAAATAGAATTTCTGATCTAATTTAAAGTTCTAGTTAAAACAGTTTTGTAGAACAATTTCTCTTTGCATGCGTCGTTAATGCACTTAGGATTAGCATTAACCAATTTCTCATTTTCCTATTGGAAATATAGAGCTTAATGTTTACATATGAAGTAAGTTTAGAAATTTTACTCTTTTAATTTTCTTCTTGTATCAGTGAAACAACGTGTCAGTTTTTCTTCTAAATTTGATTAAATTAGGGAAATAATTTATAAGTAAATCCGTGCATTACTACACAGTATCAAAATTTTTGCTGTGTTAGCAGACTTCCAAGTTTCACATAGTATGTCTAAATATATCTGTCTATAATTCTTATGCATTTTCAATACACTATTTTGAATTAACTTTAAATTGACTCTAATTTGCAAAATTACTATGTTGTCAAAATGTTTTGCAAAACGTAATAATCCTACGTCTTTTGTTTATGTTTTTTTTTGTTAAAGCAAAAGTCAATGATAGATAACTGCCAAAAATAATTTTCTGTTCTTGCGTGACAAACTGGAAACCAAATAATAATTCTATTGAAGATGTTAATACCATTTAAGTTCAACCAGATATTTTTGAATACTTTACTCGAAAATAATTTTCGAGGATTCAAAACAGTCATTACATATATGTACATATGAATCTTCCAAAACTATAATCTATACGTGCATAACTAACACTCTGAAATATTCTATGAACCACAACTACACTCCAAAGACCTGGACTAATTCTTCACAGCTACATCTTTGAATATATATAAAAATGCGTTATCATCTACCTATCTCTCTGGTTGTTAATCTGTCTGTCTGTTTGTCTGTCTATTTGCTTGTTTCCATCATTGTCATGTATGGTCGTGTACGTTTGTCCATCTGTTTATTTTTCTCTCCGTCTGTGTATCTATCCATCGGTGTGTAAATATTTGTCCATCTGTCATCTGTCTGTCGGCCTGAAACTTATTGAGTTTAACTATTCCTGTGGGTGTAGCGAGCGTTGGGACATAATCTTCTCAGATGAATTGTTTTAGATACACTATAAGGAAGTGAAATCACGAGTGGTTTCCCTACCAACGCACATGATCATCATCCTTGTTGTCGTAGTTATCGTAGTCATCAACATCATCATTCAATTCCAACTTGTACTTATTTTCAGGCCCGCCAGCATCTTTTCTTTTTCTCTATGAGATATTCCAAACCTAAATTATTTATTCGGACACTCCACATGCTGCATTTTATCATCGGCGTACTAAATTCACGATCAGTATCGATACCACTGACCTTCATCACACTTTTGTCCATGGTTTTGGAAAGATGCCCAACGTTCATCCATCCATGGGTCACTTCCCATATGAATCCTTAGATGAGAAATTCTTCCAAATTGCCCATCATATGGACAATTATGGGTGAGTCAGACAGTGTGCTCTGGCAACCGACTTCCTAGAGTCTCGTTGATGCAACTATAGGTGGTCACATAGATTTATTCATTGCACCAAGTTGACCTCGAAGGCCATCCAGAGCATCAAAGTAAAGCAACCATCGAGTGACTTGATCGTAAACTTAGGATTTAAGTTTCACACCTGTAAATAAGGGTTTTTCTCGACTGCTGCCATTGAAATTATATCAATATAACCATGTGTACATTAATTTATATGAATATTATATTTCTATGCAAATATAGATAGATATAGTAGCTTATTTCCTTCATTATATAATATATAACAATTTAATTATGGCGTTCTCACAGAGGAAAGGGCAAGATGTTGGTGAGCTGAGACCACACTCCTGGCTCTATCCCCAGAGGAAAAAAATACCTTAAACTGTAGTTTAGGGATAAAGTATCCGGCACATGGTTATGATAAGATCGTAATTTCAGTTCCTGAACCGGGAAGGGGAGTGTATCCTTGAGCAAGCCATTTCATTTTATGTTCCTTCAGTCTATTCAGCTGTAAATGAGTCCCAACAAGGATGCTGGCGCAGCTCTATCCAACTCCAGCTACCACATCCTGGATGTATCACTGAGTGAAGGATGAAAGGGCCTAGAGAGTATCTGCTCGCGAAAGCATGGTACATGTTACTGAACCTTTCATGCTCGCGAGTGGCGACCGGTTGTAAGACGTTCATTAATGCACTTCAATAAATCATGATCATTACCAATTTTTTACATGCTCCTACACATTTGTATTTTTGTATTTAAATAATATATCAATGAAAAGTATAGTTCTAATATAATTGTAATTTTAAAATTAGAAAATACAAATATAGAATAGAAAGAAGTAATAAAAAAGAAGGGACAGTCAGGTAGGATAAAATATTATTATATATTCTGTACTTATTTTCAATTTTATTTGAATTTTCTTATTCTTAAATAGTTTTTCCATGTTAAATTTGCTATGGAAATCTATTATTCAAACAGGAAATGAAAGAATGTAGAGCAATTAACAAAACAATTTGCTTGTAACAAAGAATAAAGTAAAGGGATATGGGACGAAATAATAACGACGGAAATAAAGAATAAACAAAATGAACGATAAATAGATGAAAAACCAAGGCTGACAGAAAAATCATAAGGATCGATAGGAAAAAGGAACAAAAAAACAAATAAAATGAAAATCAACAAATGAACAGGTAAACTGATAGGTGGTCAAGCAGAATAGATAACGAAATAATCTGATAATTGTAAAGGATGGCTACACACATACGTTGTGAGATAGACAAACAGTTACGTAGGTACATAAGCAAATAGTTTACTCGTACGTGCTGAGTTTAATAACGGTAGAGTGACGGATATAGTCATACATATGGCAGAATATATTTCTTTCCATAAGGTACAAGAATCTTCATCTTTTCTAGATAGTTGAAATATTAACTGATTATGATTGAAAATCTCTATTTCTCGTCTAAGTTCAAGTAGTTTTTGTATCGGTCACCGAACTTTTCCATACCCAAACGCCTGTTCCCCTCGTGTACAGAATTGTGGACATCCATATCTTCACGACACTGCCTTATTCTCGTTTTAGAGTTTTCTTGGTTCCATTCCTTCTACTTCACATACCTACGTTACCGACACAGACATCATAAATTTTGCTCTAACTGCTGCCACTAATTACGAGTGTAACATGCTTGACGCACCGACTCTTTAAACACTTATGAGTCTTCTAATTTTCAAATATGTTTATAACGCCTCCGCTGATTATATTCTATTAAATTTAGATACCTCAGGATTATGCTATGTCTCTTATACACTCTGTTATTTTCGCACGACCTAGTCGCTGTTGTTCTGACTATGCAGTCTCCTTTACAAATTATACTATATTATACACATTGTTGATATTTCGTACACGAGCGAGGTTTAATCTGTACACCTGGCATTAGGCATGAATACCTTCCAGGAAGAAAGGTCACCAAAGCATCCTTCGACGGAATACAGCTTTGTTTCAGCTCGAAAACGCAGCAGCTACAGTTACAGCAAGGAAACAACGCTATCACAAATTATGAACAACCGAAAAGCAGAAACTTACAAATGCGTCATTAAAGCTTGGCTTCATCTTATGTCTCTGATGACGTCTCATGGCAACCATATATCTGTATCATAGCCAAAGCCACTTCTGAAAGACTAGCTTTTCTCTTTAGCGCTACAAAATATTGAACTGTTTGCAAGACGCAAGTATAACCATGTTAGAATACTGCTTATATATCAGTAACAGAAATACTGTTACACACGCTCGCACGCGCGCATTCTTACACGTACCTTCGATCAAGTTCTAAAACAATTTAATTGTAACCACAACTACAAGATCACAGATATGCTGTTCTTTAACTGTCTCTTTTATCGCTAGTACAAAGGTTCCGATGTCTTTGATTTCACAAATGCAGTATTTGTATTTTATCTAATTTAAACATAATTTCCGTCCGTATCTCAGTTCATAACGTTACGCCATTTCACCCATAATTTCATGTCTCCAGTTCTAAATCTCTAGAAATCTATCCCTATCCACATATCTCTCGTTTAACCATAGGTCAACTCAGCTTAATCCAGATCCAGTAAATCTATAATACAGACAATCGAGTTATAATCATTCTGTAGTTTATAATAGACTAGCAGTATCGCCCGGCGTTGCCCGGGTTTGTAAGGGAAATAACTATATAAGCATTTTAGAGAGTTACTTCCCTTATATAATAGCAAAAAATGCATTAAAAATGGGAAAAAATGATGGTAATTTTTTTTTTAAATCGTAGACTCATCGTAGACGCGCGCTAATACCCAGAAGGGCTCGATATGAATCACGACTATAAGATACCCGCTTTTGGTTAAACTGCACCGCAAAATGTGGGAGTAGTTAGGAATCTAAATCGTAGGAGACAGACACACAACTTCACTTTTATATATAAAGATGTAGGACTATGTATTTCAGCACGCCCTTCCCTTATTCAAGATGATGGGTGGGTTGGTGTCATCTAAGAATGATTTGGTTACTATAACTAGCACTGAGAACGACTACATAGAGGATCCGTTGTTAGCTCGTACATACTCACGTTTTATTACAGATATCAGCCGAAAGAAATTAAAGGTTATGAGAGCTGTTACTCTTTTTTACTCTTTTACTCTTTTACACTTTTACTTGTTTCAGTCATTTGACTGCGGCCATGCTGGAGCACCGCCTTTAATCGAGCAACTCGACCCCAGGACTTATTCTTTTGTAAGCCCAGAACTTATTCTATCGCTCTCTTTTGCCGAACCGCTAAGTAACGGGGACATAAACACACCAGAATCAGTTGTCAAGCAATGCTAGGGGGACAAACACAGACGCACAAACACGCATATATATACATATATACGACGGGCTTCTTTCAGTTTCCGTCTACCAAATCCACTCACAAGGCTTTGGTCAGCCCGAGACTATAGTAGAAGACACTTGCCCAAGGTGCCACGCAGTGGGACTGAACCCGGAACCATGTGGTTGATAAACAAGCTACTTACCACACAGCCACTCCTGCGCCTATTTACTTTTTAAATAAGTGTATATAAAATATTTGTATCTTGTTGAGTTATTGGAGCAAACAATGTTTGTCATGCAACTGTACGTCACTCTTTATGTTGTTTTCCTTAAACAGCAGGTAGAATTTATGGTCGTTCGCTAAATACTCTGTTGAGTTACTAAGTTACTTTCAACTTTACGTTTCTGAACCAAAAACAACAAAGAACACGCACACACACGCACGCACACACACGCACGCACACACACACGCACGCACACACACGCACGCACACACACGCACGCACACACACGCACGCACACACACGCACGCACACACACGCACGCACACACACACGCACGCACACACACGCACGGACACACACGCACGCACACACACGCACACACACACGCACACACACACACACACACACACACACACACACCACACACACACACACACACACACACACACACACACAAAGGATTGAAAATGGGTTAAATTGTTATGCATATTTATCTTTTTTTTTAAAATAAAATAAGTTTTACTTTTTTAACGTAAGGAATGAGTAAATTTTCCACGTATTTATATATATGGAAGTAAAAAACTGTTTCCGCATAAAAAAAAAAACGATAGCTTTACTGAAACTATATTAATGCATCTCTTCACGAGGTGAGTTTTACATACAACACACAAAAAAGAGGAGAGAGAGAGGAAAACAACCTGTTTAGAGGTATTGTTTTCGCATGAAAAAGTTTTAGCGAATGTATTTTAGAGCTTGCTGCGGTCAAAAGAGATTTTGTAGTTGAGGGAAAACGATATTTAACTGTCCGGGATCCGGGTTTTCGCTTTGAACATTTGTAGATGATTCTTTTTATTGTGTGTAAAGACCTTGTGGCGACTGTATTTGCGATTAAATAAATAGGCTAAGTATACCAATTACAAAAAAACAAAACAAAACCAAATCAAATACAAAAATAAATGTTCAAGAGACATTTATAATCATAGACATTTATAGGCGCAGGAGTGCTTGTATGGTAAGTAGCTTGCTTACCAACCACATGGTTCCAGGTTCGGTCCCAATGCGTAGAACCTTAGGCAAGTGTTTTCTACTATAGCTTCGGACCGACCAAAGCCTCGTGAGTGGATTTGGTAAACGGAAACTGAAAGAAGGCCGTCGTATATATGTATGATAGATCGGTAGCCACTACACACATTTTTTTTCTCTCCTTGTTTTTTTCTGTGTCCCTTTCTGTAGAAGAGCGTAGGCTCGAAACGTAAAAGACTTTTTCAATTCCAGAGCGTTATACTAATACATCTGTTTGTTTTCTACACCATCTATCTTCGTCTTTTGTTTTTTTCGTGAACTCTCCCCCTATATATATATATACAGACCTCTCCATTGAGCATAAATGGATCAAATTCCGAGACACTATCTATGCATCCTCACTCGATGTCTTAGGGAAAATAGAACGCAAATACCAAAACTGTTTTGATGAGGGTGATGATGAAATAAATGAATTGTTAAACACAATCACATCAACCTTTTCTTGCAAACAATACACAGGGGATGAATAATTGCATAGGAATTGCTGTTATTTACTGCAGAATAAACTCAGCACTATGGGAAACGAGTGGTTTTAGCAACGAGCTAAGCAAATGCACAACCTGGCTGAGATAAGACATTAAAGACCTATAAAGTAATCCACAAAAACGAGAACTGTTTCCTTGCTCAGCTCTGGTGGTTTGTCTCTGTTGACAGAGAAATCATTAATACTACAGCGATTGGCAGGGCACTTTGGCTGTCTTAAATATCCCTCATATAAATGTAGAGGCAATAAACCGTCTACATCAAGTGCCCCACAAAGTATCAATTGAGTGATCCATCTTTACTTGGTGAAATTCAATTGGCTATCAAATTAATAGCCAACGATAACGTCTCCGGATCTGACGCAATTCCTGCTGAGATCTATAAATGTGGTAAACGGAGAATATAGGAATATCTACCCGCCCTGTTTACTACGATGTGGGGACACGAACTAATTCAACAAGAATTCAAAGATATCTGCATTGTACACCCCTATATAATAAAAGGGAAACATCCACCAGTGTGACAACATAGGGGCATATAGCTCATGTCATTTGTTGAAAAAATTCCAGCATGGATCATGCTTAGTCGGCTCATAAAATATCCTGTGTCTGAGCTTCTTCCTGAGATTCAGTGTGTTCTCCGAAAATCTCGCGGGACCATAGACATGATACTTGCTACAAAACAGCTTCAGGAAAAATGTTAGGAACAAAATCAAGACCTCTACACTGTATTCATCGACCATTGTAACCACAAATTCCATGCTAAAATTGGTCTAATAAGCCACCTATGGATTCATAAATTGTAGAGCTGATCACCTGGATATCTTCAGATACTTGAAGACCGAACCCAATAATTTTATCAACTCTGGAAAAGAAATCAAAGTCGGGCTCCGAAAAGTCTGAACGCGGAACCAAGTGAGAATATTTTAATTAGTTGCGTTACTGTCTCGGCCATGTTTACAAATATTTACAAATCTAATATATTGGAATAAATTACTATATATTGTGTGTTGTGTTGTGTGCGTGTGTGTCTTATAAAACAGTTACTACGACAGGCAGACAGATAGACACATACCAACGTGCTCACACACTTCACGCATCCTATTCAAACCAATTCAAGGCTGACGCACTATAATCACTTTATTGAATAGAGCACAATAAACTAATACTTGAAATAAAAACACAGTAAACAGAGGTATCGATGCAGAATTTTTTTTTAAAACCAAATCTTTTGAAGTTTTTGATCTTATATAATGGTAGTATGAGAATTTAAAGTGATAGAACGATTTTATTGCACACAGATGATGTTTGTAAATCGATAACCATTGCTATTTCGCTCTTTCTCCTAGTTTTCTGATGCCATATTTGTGAGAATGTACATGCTTATTTTCCTGATAGTAAATATGCTGATTCCTTCAATAAATAATTTACATTCATTTGAAAAATTAGTATTCAGAAATAACATTAATATATCACATCTAAAACGGACACGGTTAAAATGGAGTAGAATAGCAGTTTTGATACTTTGTCGTAAATACATACATTAATCTTGAAACTATAAATATTTTTCTCTTAAAGACTGAAATATAGTACCGAATGTCATTTTCTGGATTTCTGTGTATAATTTCAATAAGTTATTGCAGCGAGTACTGCAAGACTGAATGTAACCCCTCAGTGACTCAATCACGCGATCGGATATCGATTCTTGTTGAAATCATTTCATTTGACTTACACCTCCTAAATCTCTAAAGAAAGGCATCTGTACCACAAATCATCATTTCCTCTTTATATATTTTAGGATATGTGCTAAGTCACCATAAACTAATTGATGTAGATCGCTACACTACAGTGTTAATTTGCTGAACTTGTTAGATTATAGTGGACAGCTCGATGGTTCAAATTTGATAGAATGCTAATACTTATAAAAATAAAAGGATTTTTCTCCAGACTTTACTCCAATATTCGAGAAGTTATCAGGTTTTTCCCTTGATGACACTGTCACTACACAGATATGAAGGTGACAAGTGAATATAACGATTCGATCTTGATTTGCAACAATGTTAAAATAAATTTCGTGGTTTTTAAACAGACGTTTGGTCTTTTTCAATGCAGCAATCAAATGTGATAGCTGCATATGCTGTCACTTTAATGTTTTTTTCTGAAGAAATCGATCGTAGATCAAAACAAACACCACTAAATGAAATTACAAGTCAAAAAGTAACTCAATCGATGAATTCAATTTTACACCTAGCAAACGAGGGTGAAATTACTCAATCTACTAGAAATAACGAGATATCCCTCAAATCACACCCTACCGCCTTAGAAAAGAGAAGGATACATTGAACAAAGTAGTCCTACGCACACGCAAACGCGCGCGCGCACACACACACACACGACGAGATGGTTGGCTTTAATCATAAGAAAATTCGATCAGATTCGGCTTGAGGTTAAACAACAATAACAACAGCGTCAAAACAGCAACACTAGAATTATGGGGATAGATCTAACTAAAAGAGACTGTCGCGTGAATCCTACTATTATAGCTCATACATTTAGGAAGACTTGAACCGAATTATGTAATCCAACGAAACGTAATCATATGGTGTTCATGTTGTCTTTAAAGGCAAGCTACATACTACATGAAATAATCCTAAGATTTCTTCCAACTTAATGATCAGAGATAACATCAGTTCTTCCCTAACTGTGTCTTCTGCATATTGCGAAAATATTGAGATGTATCAAGTAATTGTCCAATTTCAGAAGATTTCTTTTTAAAATAACGGTTTTAATTTAGGCACAAGGCCGGAAATGCTATGGCTTGGGTTAACCACAGCATCGACCTTAGTATTTGACTCGTACTTTATTTATCCGCGAAACTATAATAGACAAAGACGACCGCGGCCAGAACAAACTCCAAAAGGCATTTTCCGATACTTCTGCGATTCTGCCAATCCACTGCTCTTCGTTTTCAAATAATACATCACAAAATCCTGTTCAGTACTAGTGGCAATCATCTTGTGCACTGATGTAATTGTAGATACTCGCGTTTACAGCTCTAAATGGGTAGTTAAAAAAAAACTAATTACAATATATAACAAGGTGTTATAAATCCATACAGGCCTTTGTTTTTCCTTGGTGGCAGCAACCCAAGATACTGGCAGCATTACCACGAACTATCGTGTAGCTGGAACGCATGGACCAATCACGCATCACCTGATATTTCGATGAAGTAAGACGCCAAGAAGTTAAGAATTTCGTGGTTAGTATTCCGGCTCCATCAAACGTCTCAGTACAACGCATTTACTTCATGGTGCTTATTTATAATTAAGTAACGGAGTTAGTGAGAGTTAAATTTCCTGAAATAGCTTAACAGCGGTGTCAGAGTAGGAACTAAA
>NC_042998.1:171424774-171464774 GCF_006345805.1 Octopus sinensis
GCTGCGTTTGTAAAGGCATACTCATACTTATTTTTATAATTATCATTCGTGCTTGATTATTTTATTTATATATTTTCCAATTATTTCTTAGTTGTAAGTATAAACATGTTTATATATTTATAAACTATAAGTACACATTGAAACATCGACTTATATTTTCAAACTTAGAGGTAATTTTTTCTGTCACTTTTAAAAAAAACTTCGCATCAACTTGTTGAATGGCTGTGCATTCTCAAAGTATACACACACACACGCACACACACACACATGTATATATACATACTCTTATGCACACTTATATAAACATGAGTATTTTTTAAATAAAAAAATGTTTAAAAATTATAAAAATTAAATTGATGAGCATTAATACAGTCCTGATAAACAATATGATAAGAATAGAAAGACTGTAAGTTGTAATGAAGTGGCAGTTGTATAGGCCTGTTAGAGTAAGGTATAAAAAGCTTAGCTTGTTTACTACACCATATTCTCTGGTTTCCTTTTCCCTTTAATCTTTCTCTCTCCCCCTCTGTCTGTCTGTCTGTCTCTCTCTGTGACACGCCTCAATACGCATCTCTCTTAGACAACTATATATATATATATATATATATACGTGTATGTATGTATGTGGAGGATCGCGGTTTCGATTCCCAGACCGGGCGTTGTGAGTGTTTATTGAGCGAAAACACCTAAAAAGCTCCACGAGGCTCTGGCAGGGGGTGATGATCCCTGCTGTACTCTTTCACCACTCTTTCTCCCACTCTTTCTTCTCTTGGCCTGCTCGCTTAGCCAGCGGGGTGGCGTCATTCGAAGGCTAAAACAATGCAAACGCATTGTGATCAGCGATGTGTAACTACATCTGATGGACTGGTAGGTCACGTGATATATATATATATATATCGGTGTCAATCAGGCGGATGTTGTTATACACCGCTGAGCACAATACACTTCGCATTGTTTTAGCTTCTGAATGATGTCACCTCGCTGGCTAGGCGGCCGGGCCTACATTTCCCTTGAACAGAATGTCAGTCCAGAGTTATGTTCACGGGATTACCCGTCGCTGGTTTACCCATTTACAGCTGAGTGGACTGGAGCAACAAGAAATGAAGTATTTTGCTCAAGAATATAACGTACAACCGGTCTGGAAATGTAGACCATACACATATAAATGCACACGCGCAATATATACAGACACAGAGAGAAAACAACAGTATATGTCAGAAATCTTTGGTTATTAAAATTTCTCATTAGAAAGTTATAGCTTTGGTAACTTTGTACAGAATTTCTCATTAGAAAGTTATAGCTTTGGTAACTTTGTACAGAATTTCAAATACCATAGAAGATGGAAATGAATTATTTTTGGTTTCACATTTAGATTTATTTTTACCTCGAAAACATTCAAATATTAACTTCTGGAATGGGTCTTAATTTTAAGTTTGGAAAAATATTATCACAAGCATTATAAAAATACACTGCCTCATTCATAGTGTATAATGCTTGGATCTTTTAAAAAATATACACAAATTTAAATGCGAAAAAAATCAAGCTAAATGATTTTATGTCTTCCGCGGTATTTGAAACTGCGTACTAAATTTTCAAAGAAATAGTTGTCTTTTTTTTAAACAGGGTATTGTAATAACAATAGCGTTTCAATATTTACTGTCTATATATTTTGTGTTGCAGATATGTTTTATATTAATATACACGCATGCAAATGTGAATCAATAAAAGAATATTTAATTTCTATCTTCCGTGTTATTGAAAACTGTCTGTTAACTTTTCGAAGGTATAATATTTAAATGAATAATTTTAATAACGCTACCTGGCATGTCTGTGAAATATACTGCGAAGCTTGCCAGAGATAATGCCTCTTAAAAGATGATGTAGACCAAAACAGTACTTTGAAAACAGCTTTCTCCTAACAGTTTCCAAGTAGGATGAACAATCTCCTTGTTATAATTGTTTGTAGTTCTTCATTCAATCCTCAGCACTTTGGAATGATCATCAAAACAGTATAACAGAAGATATACTGTATCAAGAACAAGAGCAAAAAAGAAACACCAAAAATCAAGCAGAAATACTAAACCCATAATTTGTCTCTGACATGTACAATCAAGTCCTAATCTTTATTGGAAATACTTTATAATCCATTGCTGATAAGGTTCTTGGCCAGTATAAACTATCAGTCTTAATGCTAATTTTAGCTGCAAGTTTTTATTGAAAGATTCAGGAAACAAAGACATTTAACAACGGAAACAGTATGTCCGGCGAAATGAATTACTTTAGTTTCTAGAAGAAAAATTGCGGATCTTTTCGGTTTGAACGGCAGTTTTTTCTAGCGGTGTTATATGAAATTGTCACCCATAAGTATGACCCTAGTATCGATCTATTGCATTTCAATCTGTTTTAGGGTTAGGATTAGTTTGGGTTAGGGGTAGGGGGAAGGGTATCTTTTTTTTCTTCAGAAATGTAAGTAAACCCAATCTGTTTCTTAAACGAGGGACATATTCATTCGACACAGAATGTTTTTTTTACCTCAATAGAAGTCAGTGATTGGTTGAAATTGCAGAAATTGAAGAAAACAAAAACAAATATCTTACAAACTATAGAATTTTCTCAATAAAGCCAAGAGAAAAAAGATATTTTATAAACACATTCTACCAGTATACGAAGTTTAAAATGTTTTAGTTACCTAGAAATTATGTTAAAAACTGCCGTTCAAACCGAAAAGATCCAAAATTGCTTATTATAAGTAAGAAACACTTGGTAGCATATGAATTGAGAAGAAAAGTTTTCCTTGATGCTTCGAGTGAAACCGTCATAACTTCTTTGATCAAACTAATTTTGATAAAGATTTCTTTCATTCATGCAGATTACTGTTGCAGTGGTTTCATCTGGGATTGCTACAATTTATCTCTCTTCTAACATGAAGTTTTTCAATTAAGAGATGTTGCAGTAAACTAGTTCGCATTATTTCAGCAACGACAATGGTCAGCTATCAATGAACATTAGGAGTAGAGATGTCAAAATACCAAATTATTGTAGAACAATCAAGACATCTGAAGATATGACATTGAAAGTTTGCCTTAACTAGGCACCTGAAATTGACATTGAGGAGATATTAATGCTGTCATCATCTAATGAGTGCCAGTCGTATCCAGATGGTATAGGTAAGTTGATACTGTAATTTACGTTATGCTCTGCAACGGAGTTTTTCAACTCTCTTCCGACCACTGATGTCTCTCCTTACAATATACAACTGAAAGTAGAAGCAAACGTTAACACATCCCTGAATGGGACGCCTCCGTCGCAGAGTTAACTTTCCTGTTATTGCAAGAACTCATTTACTAGAGCAACATGGGTGGACTAGAGCAACATGAAATGATGGGTTTTCCAGACTGGGAATCAAAAGCGCGATCTTATATGATAAGTGCAAAACATAAAAAGACTAGCTGCTGAAATTCTTAAGCACCATGTAATCTAAGTCATCATAATTAGTTGTGTCAAGAGAAAACGTGTTCCAGTCCAGCTATACCCATCGTCCCATCAGACTTTACTGCAAGTACCTTTAGTTCTAGTGATATCTTTTTCAACTACCACCAGCAAATCTCAATGACAATTCTTCGGAGTTGCTGGAACTGAGTTAACAATTCCCCTTTAGCATCATAATTAAAACTGGTTGTGTCCAGAAATAATATTTTTCATCCCATCTTCCTATCAGATATATCATTTCTGTTCATGATTCCTGAGAACCTATAATCATTAGCAAGTCTCATGGCTTTCTTAGATTGAACTAACAAAAATTTCTCTCATGGTCATCTCTATGTTATATACTCACGTCTATGGTCAAGCAGACATTTTTCTTGTCAAAATACCAAACGGATCTTTTCGGTTTGAACGGCAGTTTCTAACATAATTTCTAGGTAACTAAAACATTTTAAACTTCGTATACTGGTAGAATGTGTTTATAAAACATCTTTTTCTCTTGGCTTTATTGAGAACATTCTATAGTTTGTAAGATATTTGTTGTTGTTTTTTCTTCAATTTCTGCAATTTCAACCAATCACTGACGTGTATCGAGGTAAAAAACATTCAATGCCGTATGAATATGTCCCTCGTTTAAGAAACAGATTGGGTTTATTTACATTTCTGAAGAAAAAAAAGATACCCTTCCCCCCACCCCTAACCCTAACCCTAACCCTAAAAGAGATTGAAATGCAATAGATCGATACTAGGGTCATAATTATGGGTGACAATTTCATATGACACTGCTAGAAAAACTGCCGTTCAAACCGAAAAGATCCCACCAAACTTCAGAACAAGAAATGTTGCCTACACAGGAACTCTTTCCGAATAAAACACATTGTTGTTAGAATTGCTTCTATTTTATGTGTAGCACATCAATTTAGAATTACAAGAAATTTATAACGTAAAACATAAAAATAAATCACTGAATTAAATTAATCAAAAAAGCTCAGTTTCAAAAGCATCGCATCACAGAAGCCAGCAAAAATAAATTAACATTAGAAATTTATCTGCTTTACCATAAAAAATACTATCATCTTTGCTTGGCTTCGTAAATGAAGATTCATGAAGGGTCGTTTCGTATCGACTGCAAGGTCAATCCATTATAGGCAGTCTCAGCTACAACAGTTGCAAGGAAAATATTATTCAGGGTTCGGTGCTGCTTTGTTACGGTTCTTTGTCATTCAAATTAGTCATCAAAGTCACCTCGGAATGCATTCACGAAAGAAGAGACTGACTTGGAAAATGAAGTCTACAATAGTAGTCAACAATAGTGGACTACTGGCCACAGTAAAAATGAATTACATCGACGTTTGCTATAAGTTGAGTACTTTGCTTAACAACGAAACAAAGAGGTTTTTCTACTACATATTTACCACCCGAACAACATCGGAGAGATCTACTTGCATTACGCACACGCAGAAATACATACACGTACACACACACGCGCGCGTGTTGATAACGTATATACATGCATGCATACATACATACATACATACATGCATGATTGCATACATACATACATACATACATACATATATATATATATATATAGATATATATATATATATATATATATAATATATATATATATAGATATATATATATATAAAGCAGAGTTGGCCCCAGGAACCAGACCAGATGAAAGCCACTCTCTTCCGTTATTGCATTGACCCAAATACCTGGGGAAAAAATCGCCAAAGGGGTGGCCTGTCGTCGTCGAGGAAACAGGCTTGATGGAAAATAAAAGACTCCAAGATGCAGAGATTGGACGTCGAAGACGCGAAGAGCGACTCGTGCTTCCTCTTCCCCCGCCAACCTTACTCTGCGATAAATGCCTCCGGCACCCATCACTCGCTTGCTATATGTGTGTTGAAACTGAAGCGACTATGTTGGGAAAAACCATTTAACACAAAATACTGTTAAAAGTCACTTTAAAATTTCAAGAGAAAGTATGTACATAATTCACGCACGCACACACACACACACACACACACAAACACACACACACAAAAAGTCCGGAAATATGAGATGAATATATCTATTTCACCAATAGATAGTCATAAGATTACTATCATTTCGCAGCCAATATCCTTCTATCTTTTATATACGCCTAATGAAATAATCATCACTAATTGGATTTACTGCATAAGCTTATACATTATGCCTCTCTTTTACACCTCTCTGTATTAGTTTACTATGTGGTTTGTATACTGGTCCACTAAAGGAGCCTCTTTGTGGGTACCACCGGATTAGATAAATCCATATACTGTGCATTAATATATATATATATATATATATTAGCAGAAATAAAGTACTCAGAAATCTTGATGGTTTTATATTTACAAATTCATATTAATATGTCACATGTTTTTATAAATTATATATTAGCGCTTGCATCCACTCTAATGGATTCTACAATCTGAAGAATACACTAGAATGATTGCGAGCGCTAATATATATATATATATATATATATATATATATATATATATATATATAGGTTATATTCAGAATTAAAGTTTACATAGGAACTTTAAAATGTAATATCCAAAGCCTGTTTTGGGTATGTCCCTAGTAGTATGTCCTGAGAGCGCGTTCACCACTTTTGGTCACTAGGCGTCATCCGCGGTACTGCACTTTCGTCGCAGGATTTACGCAGGATCTATAAAGCTTAAAGCACATCCTGACTGCCCTATCAATAATTCAATATATGTATATTCGCATTGAAGCGGTTATCTCCCCTGTTAGTATATGAATATACGTATGTCAGCGTTCACTATTTTACCTTCGTCTGGTCTAACGACCCTTCATGTTTGTTTTAGTTCGGTTTCCTTGTATGTCTCCACTGTCCTGCTTTTGTTACCAACTTTGACCTTCCATAAATCCCAAATTTTATTTTGGCTTTTATGGGAGCAGCTGCCTTCGAAGACTCATATTGTCGTTCAACGGAAAAATAGATAAATAGTTACCAGGGTAGCAAAAAAATCACACAAGTAAAGAGGTTGTAACTCCTTGTTTTTAAAGGTAGAAACTTCGGGTTTACGTGGAATTTTTTGTATAATATATAGATAAATAAATGGAGTTTAACGTAGGTATAATTTAAATACTTTTACTTCCGACACATGTTTCGAAGATCTCACTGATATTATTCCAAAGGAATAAATGATGTAAAACAATGTAATCTTCTCTTCAGGGAAGTGAAGAAATGAAACTCGTCAATAAGACATTTTAACAGAAAATGATGGGTATGTATAGTGATTTACTGAACGCTATTAATATTATTTGAAAAAGCGTTATACGATATAATTATATATGAATTATACCTGCGTTAAACTCCATTTATATATATATATATATATATATATATATATATAATATATATATATATTATATATATATATATATATGCATATATATATATATATATATATATATATATATATATATATATGCATTATATAAAAGGGCTTAGTAAAATAAATTACTTTGCCGCATACTGAACTCATTAGAAATAGCAGCTAAAAAAACATTTATAAAACTATTTCTAATACTTAAAGAAAACCTCTCTCATATAGTGTTTGCTCAATTCAACTCACGAAAGTATGGGGGTAGAGACATTAAAAAATCAAATGCAAAGGTATTTGAGAACGTACGTTTCAAGATTAGTCAAAATCGACATTTCTATCATCAGCTCAGAACTCCCTGGTTTGGATTTGAAAACACTGAAAGTGGGAGCATACCCTTTCGGCTTCTTATCGCTTCTGAAGATCCGCTCGAAACTAACAGTGCCAGCAAACTCAAATATGCAAGCGAAGAATTTCTGCTCTCCCCTTTCCACCAGCGTGGGTTAAAATCAGTAAACACTATGCTTTTTTCGGTAAAATCCGAGGCATTTAAATAGAGAGAGATGAATTATAATTTCAACAATTGAGGGTAAAATTAATTAATTAATCAATTTCACCAAGTATTCAGTATGCAAAGGGACCATTTAAGGCGAATTCAAATTATTACATTATATAAAAGGGCTTAGTAAAATATATATATATATATGCATATATATATATGCATATATATATATGCATATATATATATATATATATATATATATATATATATATATATTATATATATAATATATATATGCATATATATATATATATATTATATATATATAATATATATATATATATATGCATATATATATATATATATGCATATATATATATATATATATATATATAAATAATAGTTATCGCCATACTAATATGGCATTCTTATAAAAATAAGAATAAAGCTGTCCGCTTATTAGCTCCATGAGGCCATCGCCTTAAGTTAGCTATTTGATACACAAACTGTATCCATATAACCTTCGAACAAGGGAGGTCAGTTGCTCCACACTACTTGACCGGCAGCTACAGACGCGTTTCGGGGTATTGCCCCTTTTCAATGCAGCGTAGCCAGCCAGTAGGTGTCGCTTCGGACAATCTCTGTTCGATGGTTTTATTTACCTAGCTTCGGTGGAATACATCCACTTGTTTTCAATAATAGAAATATTAAAATTACTAAGTCTCTCTATATATATGCATATGTATATACTTATATATTCATATATATAAATAGATATATGCATGCAAACATACATATATATAAATGTATACATGAGGGAACGTCGCTTTTTATGTGTATGATTTGTAGGAGGAAATGCTTGAGTCATGCAGACCTGGTCAGCCATCAAAGAACTCATTGGAATCAACTCCTTGTAAATTGTGATACAGCTATTGTTCCCAACAAAACATGTGCAACCTGTGGAAAAGTGTTCCTTTCAGTTGGAGGATTGAAAAAGCATGTCAAAAGACTTCATACTGTGGTACCTGTTCCCTCTGCCAGCCAGTACAACATTAGGCAATAGAATGTGCAAATCTTTGGCCGTGCTCAAGAGTCATACAAAGGCTTCATTACTATCCCTTAGTTTCTCTGTTATCATATATACCTGTATATGTATATGCACACACACACACACACACATACACATACACACTCACATATATTTGTATCCTTTGTTCAAACGTGAACACATGGTGGCTGGTATTACTTGATAATGTTTACCCTGTTATTAGTGTGTCCCAATAAATCAATCCAAGTTAGAAGTCTGGGACATGACATTATCAGTCTGTTTTCTCCCATTATCCCTTTGACATCTTTGAGTAAATGACTTTTATTGCTAAAGCTACCCACCCCACTTTTCCCTTCTGCCTATCATTCTTTTTTCTTCTACTTAATGACCAGTTAACCACACCCATCTTATTTCCATTTCGGGCGATCTTCCCCCTAATGAATACTTTCATTGGTAATTTGGTTTTGATTTCGTTTTTCTCTTTTTGGATTAGCCATCCCTGCAGTGGCCGGCTTCGTAACTCATTTGTCTAGTTCCTGGTGCCAAGGTAAACAACGTTGAAGTAATAGAGACCTAAAGATTAGCTAAGCTGGATTGTGTTCCTTACAACTCATGTAACATACCTCCGCTTGCTATGAAACAACTGTAGTCCATGCTTTACTTATTCCATTCTTTATTTTTTGTATATATATATATACAAAAAATACATATACATATACAGTGAGAGAGAGAGAGAGAGAGAGAGAGAGAGAGAAAGAGCGAGAGAGAGAGAGAGTAAGGAAAAGGGAAGAGGAGAATTCCAATTATCCCTACGTGGTGAGTTGTGATGTAAGAAATATATATATAAAAATTAAAAGAAGGAAAATGCACACAGTTTACATAGTTCTAATATATTTCTTATATTTTATAAGTGAAAGAATATTGTTTGTCGACCGATTTCGCTAATCATGACATTGAAATTATTGTAACTTCGTATTTTCTTAAGAAGATTTAGTCCATGTTGTGTATGGGGGTTTGAGAATGAAATGAATCAACAGGTAGAAAAATCTAAGCGGAGATAATTGGTAATCGTTATTATTCGGGACCGGGGAGGTAATTGTTCATTTTTGGGGAGGGGGCAAATAAATAAACAAAAATTCAAAAGCTGAAGTAGTGAGATAAAATATTTACAGTGATGTGTATGTGAACACGAATTAAAATATATACTGAGATCAAAGCTGGTTATGCGTTGATATTTAGGCATGTTCTGTATTTTTCGATAAATAAATTTTCTTTATTTAAACATTCTTGCACAGAAATTGTTTCTTTTCACTGGTAGATTGGGAAAACTGAAATTTGGCTGGATATTACCTGTACATCTCTCTATGTGTTCACTCAAAGGAATTTGTTCATAGAATGGTAAACTAATCTGATCCTTATGTAGTGTGGTTTTCCGTCTAAGTGCCATAATTGTCTGTCCTATATAGTTATGTCCACAACCTGAACAAGTTATAACATAAATTAGACTCTCGGAGGCACAAATGAAGTTAGTTTTAATTATGAACCTCTCTCGTTGTTTGAATAGGAATTCCGAGCCTTTCTGCAGATTGGGGCATGTTCCACAGTTTGGACGTCCACGTTTTTTAACCATTGGTTTCGTGGATGTTGTGAAAAGCTTCGTATTCGTCAGAAGTCTTTTTAGCGATTTGTGTTGCTTTTTGCATTTGATGAATTTATGTGTTTTCAGAATGCTATTAATCTTTGGATCCCTAGTGAGCATACGTAAGTTTTGTACAAAAGTGTTGTATGCCTCACTGTTTCTAGGGTTGTGCGTTGATATATATGGTATATGTGGCGTGATGTTACTTTTTGTTTCCCTTAGTGTTTTAATGCCTAATTTAATGTTTAATTCCTTCGTCTATAAGTGCGGATGGATATTGTCTCTCAGTGTTGTTCTGAGGTCTTGAAGACGGAGGTCCCGGGTATTTCTATCAGACATGTGAAAATCCTTTTTTTCTAATTAAAGGGGATATTCCTTTTGCGGTTTCGGGTGACATAAACAAAAGAGCTGTTTCGAGTCCGTTGGCTTATGATGAATGTCAGTTACAATTTGGTTGTTGACTCTTTTTTATCATAATATCTAAGAAAGGGGACCGTTCTTTGCTATATTCCATTGTAAATTGAATGTTATATTATTTAGTATTGATTTAAATTCTAAAAGTTTGTCAATGGTCCCATCCAAATGATGATGCAGTCAGCCAGATATCTTTTCCAGTTTTCTCTTATATAATGGTGAAATGGATGTCCATATTTTTGCAGTAACACTTCATATATATATATATATATATATATATATATATATATATATATATATATATATGCATGTATTGTGTGTGTGTATGTGTGTGCGTGCGTGTGTGTGTAAAATTCATATAAAAGCCTGAAATAAGTACAATAAATAATTGATAACTTTTGGGTATCCATTTTCAAAAATATTTGTGTTTTTTGTAAGTTTCTATTTAATATTCACTTATGTATGTATGTAGTAGAACTGGTATGTGTGCTGTGGCTGTGTCCAATATCTGTAACTGCTCAATAGTGACATCAATTGCATTGATGCAGTAACCCAACCGAAATTTTTACTGCATGGTAGGAACAAGTTCTTTCTCTCATCATCATCATCATCATCATAAGCAACTCTGTGCCATCATGCCGTCTTGTCGAATATCATTTCCCTGGCCTAGAGTGATGTTAGCGGAGTTCATTCTTCTTCAAGTGTTCAGACAGAATCCTTGGTCCTCTCTTTCCCCATATTCTTTTTCTGCAGATATTGCAAATGTTCCAGTTCGGCATTAGCTGAATCATTTTCAACATTTAAAAGTGGGTGTAATGTTTCTTACCTTGATTGGACTATGAATAAATAAGTACTTTAGCATGATTTGAACTCTAACTTTGATAAGCTACTTACGCTTTTAGATTCAAACCACATTCATCTACTCATCAAGACACACCTTGTCACTGAATCTGCACTCTACTTCGAATTAAAGGCTACATGTAACACTTGATATTGAGTAGTAATTCATTCAGCGTTAATTTCATTATGCACACTTGCCTACAAACGGATGGTAGATACCGCTGCATCATAAGATATTTCAGACTTATAAATTTATGCTTCTGCGTTTATTAGGATAATTTCTAAATTTAACTAGAATCAGTGGGGTAGCTGGGGTGGGGTGGGTGGAGCGAAAGAGCGGTTAGCTCTGACTGGGCAGCACTGTTGCGTCGGCTGCATAAGTCTGTATAGGTTTGGGGGCTCGAGATGGGGTTGTGGGCAAACTCAAAGACTCTCATTGGCGGCACACACTCTAGCTACTCCACTGAGTAGAAATAAATCTCCCCGATACACAAATGACTCCAAATAAAGGTAGAACTAGCATTCCTTTCAACCATACCCTGTAATGCAGTTTGAAAAAACAAAAAAAGATGTGATCCTCGATATTCTTAAGAAGACAGATGGTCAAAGCTAGAATGACTTTAATCACATCTCTATTTCACGAAAGTTAATTTATTGTTAAACAACAGCTATAAGAACACAGGTTACTGAAAAAGAAAGCATCGAACCTGAAATAAAATACAACACCCCACAGATAACTACTGCATGTTGGGATATATATATATATATATATATAATATATATATATGCATGTATTGTGTGTGTGTATGTGTGTGCGTGCGTGTGTGTGTAAAATTCATATAAAAGCCTGAAATAAGTACAATAAATAATTGATAACTTTTGGGTATCCATTTTCAAAAATATTTGTGTTTTTTGTAAGTTTCTATTTAATATTCACTTATGTATGTATGTAGTAGAACTGGTATGTGTGCTGTGGCTGTGTCCAATATCTGTAACTGCTCAATAGTGACATCAATTGCATTGATGCAGTAACCCAACCGAAATTTTTACTGCATGGTAGGAACAAGTCTTTCTCTCATCATCATCATCATCATCATAAGCAACTCTGTGCCATCATGCCGTCTTGTCGAATATCATTTCCCTGGCCTAGAGTGATGTTAGCGGAGTTCATTCTTCTTCAAGTGTTCAGACAGAATCCTTGGTCCTCTCTTTCCCCATATTCTTTTTCTGCAGATATTGCAAATGTTCCAGTTCGGCATTAGCTGAATCATTTTCAACATTTAAAAGTGGGTGTAATGTTTCTTACCTTGATTGGACTATGAATAAATAAGTACTTTAGCATGATTTGAACTCTAACTTTGATAAGCTACTTACGCTTTTAGATTCAAACCACATTCATCTACTCATCAAGACACACCTTGTCACTGAATCTGCACTCTACTTCGAATTAAAGGCTACATGTAACACTTGATATTGAGCAGTAATTCATTCAGCGTTAATTTCATTATGCACACTTGCCTACAAACGGATGGTAGATACCGCTGCATCATAAGATATTTCAGACTTATAAATTTATGCTTCTGCGTTTATTAGGATAATTTCTAAATTTAACTAGAATCAGTGGGGTAGCTGGGGTGGGGTGGGTGGAGCGAAAGAGCGGTTAGCTCTGACTGGGCAGCACTGTTGCGTCGGCTGCATAAGTCTGTATAGGTTTGGGGGCTCGAGATGGGGTTGTGGGCAAACTCAAAGACTCTCATTGGCGGCACACACACTCTAGCTACTCCACTGAGTAGAAATAAATCTCCCCGATACACAAATGACTCCAAATAAAGGTAGAACTAGCATTCCTTTCAACCATACCCTGTAATGCAGTTTGAAAAAACAAAAAAAGATGTGATCCTCGATATTCTTAAGAAGACAGATGGTCAAAGCTAGAATGACTTTAATCACATCTCTATTTCACGAAAGTTAATTTATTGTTAAACAACAGCTATAAGAACACAGGTTACTGAAAAAGAAAGCATCGAATCTGAAATAAAATACAACACCCCACAGATAAACTACTGCATGTTGGGATATATATATATATATATATATATATATATATGTACATATATATATATATATACACCCACAAGACAAAGGCCTAGTATTATTAAAACAATGAATCTGTGATTGCACCAAAACATTCGATTGATTACATACGTGCCTTTTCTCTTCTATCGCAAGTTCAGAAATCTAGTGTGGGGGGGGGAAGTCGATTATATCGGCTCCAGTACTTCATTACATCGACTCCAGTACTTTGCTTTTTATCCTCAGAAGGTTTAACGAAACCTCAGAGTATGAAAAGCAAAGTTGATCTCGGTGAAATTTGAACGGGAAGAGTCATACATAAATGCCGCAAAGTATTTTGTCTAACATGCTAACAATTTGCCAATCTAAATACACAAATACATGTTCTTAAATAATTCAAGATATAAAGTTGTGAAAACTATCACATAATGCGGAGAGAGAGAGAGAGAGAGAGAGAGAGAGAGAGAGAGAGAGAGAGAGAGAGAGAGAGAGAGAGAGAGAGAGAGAGAGAGAGAGAGAGAGAGGTGAGACACCTTTGTTCATTTGAAATCATAATTGCAGATTACTTTGAGTACGCGGAATTGACAATTCTAGTTACGCACGCACTCACGCACAAAATATTATCTTAGCTCAACATTTAAAAATCATATCTTCCAAATGTCTACACGGTTTCAAACCTCACGAAAGAAAATTTATTCTTTCATATTTAAATTTGTTTATACTTTTTCAAAAATTTTGTTATATTTTACGACATCGATCTAATAATATAAAAATTTCATGAAAATTTACACCCTGATTTGTTGAGCATAATACTCGAATATTTTAGGAGATAAATTTATATGTAAATCGATGAGATACCTAGAACAGTGTACTATGTTCTTGAAGGTATTTTTTTAACGAAGAATTGTAATAACCAGTTTTCGAAAATATACTGTGTATATTGTGAGTGAAATATTGTATTCTGATATTGTTAGAGATACTGGTAGAGCATTTTAAATAGGCATAATTTGATATCCATATATACACTTTTAACCATGAATTTTTTTTTCTGTCTTCTGTGGCATTGGAGACCATGAATTAACTTTTCGAAATATGATATATAAATGAGGAATTTTAAATTCTCAAACAGCTCTTTCACAATATTCATGTGCCAAATTCATTTCAGAACCTCAAAACAGTTTTCCATTATGTCTGTACGACATAACGAGAAGTATTTCACATTGTCTCTCGGGACGATGATGTAGTATAGAGCAATTTTGAAAGTGTTTGCAGACTTGTATTTTTTAAAGTAAGATGAAGTTCTTCACTATCGGTTTCCGTGCCGATACACTTAATCCTCAGTGACTTTGGAATATCACCGCGATAACATGACAAGCACAAGAATAACAATAACACCCAGAGTTTCCTTCTACTATATACTATCAATCAGTGAATCTACTTAAAATGCTATATAATCCCTGGTTAGCAAATTTCATGTACAACGTAGGCTGCCAGCTCCATTATGAACTTCAGCTGCAGGTTTTAATCAATTGATTCTTCAGATACCTAGTCACGACATTCGACGACCAAAATAAATCATTCTTGGTTCCAAATAAAAAAATAAACTTAAGGAAGGATCAACCGATCGATATCATTTTGATTCAGGTGAAATTATTTTCTTTGACGCTTCTGTTGGAACATGTAAAATAGTTTTGATTTGCTTAATTTTAACAAAGGCTTTGTTCACGCAAGTAAATGTCTGTTGGAGTGGTCTTGCTGCAAGTTTGCTTACACACATAGTAAGACTGCTAAATTTGCCTTTTAGTAGCTACTCAACCTTGCACAAATGATTCTCATCGTGTGCACAATGACAGCCATTTGTGCTATTTTGGCAAAGGATTTGGACATAAGTTTTGAAGCTGATCAATCTGGTTATATCAGATTAATCCTTAGCTTACAGCTAGATTGAGGCTCTCAATTGCACCTTGCCCTCTGGCAATTTCAGGCTAACTCTGTAGTCAATTGAGTGTAGCTTATCAAGAACTATTGTACTCAAATATGTACTCTGAGAGTGATTTGGTTGCAACTTCTATCGTTGAGTATGTAGCATAAATACAACACCAAAAATTTTAGAGGAAGAATAAATTGATTAAATCGACTCCAGTATACAACTGGTACTTATTTTATCGACTTGGAAAGGATGAAAGATAAAGTCAACCTCGGCGGGATTTGAACTCGGAACGTAAAAACAGACGAAATGCCGCTGAACATTCTTTTTTTCCGGCGATTCTGCCAGCACACCGCCTTCGACCTGGTATAAGCATATTAACATAAGTATATGTACAAGGCTGCCTCAATCGAACTGATAAAGATTTCTCTTATGGTCAGCTCTATGTTGTATGCTCATTTGTGGGTCAAACAAGTATCTTTTTTTTTTCATCACAGCATCAAACTGTTGAACAGTAAATATTTTCTACCCACGAGTTCTTGTTGAATAAAAACTATTCCTGGAAGTGGTGCTTCTGTTTTATGTGATGCAGATTTTTTCGGTTTGAACGGCAGTTTTTTCTAGCGGTGTCATATGAAATTGTCACCCATAATTATGACCCTAGTATCGATCTATTGCATTTCAATCTGTTTTAGGTTAGGGGTGGGGGAAGGGTATCTTTTTTTCTTCAGAAATGTAAATAAACCCAATCTATTTCTTAAACGAGGGACATATTCATACGGCACAGAATGTTTTCACCTCAATAGACGGTCATTGATTGGTTGAAATTGCAGAAATTGAAGAAAAAACAACAAATATCTTACAAACAATAGAATTTTCTCAAAAAAGCCAAGAGAAAAAGATGTTTTATAAACACATTCTACCAGTATACGAAGTTTAAAATTTTTTAATTACCTAGAAATTATGTTAAAAACTGCCGTTCAAACCGAAAAGATCCTGTGATGCATATCAACAGTTTTAAAATCTTCAAATATAATAGAAACATGAGAAAACCTAACTTTTGCAATTTCTGCATTATAATAAAAATATAAGATAATATATTTACATAAAAACATACTAATTACATACGTACAGAAAAACTTGCTAAATGTTAAAAAAAAAAATGTTTCCACACGCTAGGCATCCGGGAAAACGGCAGCTACTTCTGATTGTGTGTATGTGGGTTAGACACTCACATATGTACTGTAGCTGTCACCTGCAAGTGAATATATCTTGATAGTATCTACCATGCTTTCGTCAAGTGTTTTAGGTAGCTATGAATATGCGAATCGACATAAGATCCTCCCAGGCACCCCCATCCTCGGCTTAATGGAATATCTCGTATTTGATGGACGGAGAGAAAAAGAGCGGCTGTAATTAACTTTCAAGTAATTAGATCAACGTAAAATGAAATTACTTTGCTCAGAGACGACCTTTTAATTGAGTTTGATCCTGACACCTTAACTACTAGTCCAGGCACCTTCACAGTATATGTATATCCGTACATACATATGGATATATGTATAATATTTAGTGTGTGTGTGTGTGTGTGTGTGTGTGTGTGTGTGGACGCGTTTACATGTTTCGCAGGTATATATCAGCGAAGGATAAATTAGGGGTAAAGAAACGACAAACAGTCAGATATGTAGTGGGTCAGTTTACTAGTTCGTTGGTGATGACGTTATTGTTCACTGATATCGGTATAAAGTAAACTTATATACACAAGCTTGTATATACATACATATATATACAAGTACATACACATACTTATATATATATATATATATATATATATATATATATATATACACACACACACATACATACACACATACGTATATAGACACATACTCTCTCTTACAGACACACACACAAACACACACACTCTCTTTTACACACACACACACACACACACACACACACATAGAGGGTGCGGTAAATATATTGTTGTCTAAATTACGTAAAAATGAAAATAATACTGACATCTCATTTTAACAGATATATTTACCAAAATTACATAAAAATATCTTGAAATACTAAAGATTAAATTTATTCAATAAAATCGCCACTGGCTTCAACCACGGCCTCCTGCAATTCTTCTGGACGGTCTCCTTGTCTAAGTTGGTGAATGCTGCCATAATCCTTGCTTTCAGTTCATCTTTGGTGTTACAAGGAATTTCGTTGGTCTGTCGCTCAACTGCGCCCCACACATAATAATGAAGGGGGTTGCAGTCTGGGGAGTTAGGTGGCCAGATGTTAGAGGTGACGTGGTGGCAGAAATTGTCCGACGTCTATGATTGGGTTCTCCTGCTTGTGTGGCATGGTGCAGAGTCCTGTTGCTAGCCATAGGGTTTTCCAGCAGTCACCCTTTCGACCGAGGGAAGTATTACCTCCTTCAGGCACCAAATGTAGACCTCTGTGTTGAGTGTGAGGCCGTGTGGGAACATGAATGGAGGCATAACGTCGCCATCACTAGTGATCACTCCAAACAGCATGATGTTGATTGGATGTTTGATTTTCATCACTCTCGGTACTTGTCCTCAGATTGACACCCAAACACTCTGAAATGTTTGTACTGAAGCTTCCGGCGCGAATGCCAAGCAGTACAGCATGTCCTTTCCAAATTTCTAGCAGAGTGCCCAACTGACCCTATAAAAATATAAAATGGCGACAATTTACCCATTGCACCCTATGTGTGTGTATGTATATATATATATATATATATATATATATATATATATATATATATATATATATATATATATTATATATATATATATATATGTGAATGTGTGTGAGTGTGTGTAAAGCGAAGTCAACGCTGGGGCAAGCAGAACACAGAATGTAGAATTTTCAGTCATTTAGTCTGATACTGATCATTTCCGAAAAATTGCCTGCTATATCCAAGTAAATAATACTTCCTAGGGCACAAAGTAAATTTTCGCTGGGTAAAGAAAGTGTACCAACGTGAATCCCTCTCAACACATGGCTATGATGCTCCCCTACTACTTTTGCTCGTGATTAGGGATGCACAAACAACTAACAAGCAAATCAGTGGTATTGAGCAGAATATTTGCTGTAGCCCATACATTTGCGCGCATATGGTTGTGATGTATGTGCCTAGTGTACCCTTATCAGACGGGTAGTCATGATGGGTATACTGGGCTTCGTATATTTTACCCCAGTGTCACTTTGATGGCATGCACTGCTCTCTCACTCAAGCTGAACAGACCTTACCAATTAGCCTAATTGCTGATTTCGTCGATAGCAAAGGGATAACAGTCAATTTCTGCCAGACTTGAACTCAGAACATGTAGGTATGCAACGAGAAACTGGTAAGTATTTAGTCTTGTACGCTACGTAAGCTGTTAATGCCTTAACTCACTGTTATTTGGGATGACACAGTCAGTGACGATTGCTGTATATTACATGCACTAAGGTAATGGGCAGAATCGATCACGGTGCAGTTCGGTTGCTGAATGGAAGTTGAAGTTACTAAGCACAACAATTAAGTACCAGTACGCTAAGGTTTTCTTATTTTCCATCACTGATAATAATCTCTTCTATTATAAGCACAAGGCCTGAAATTTTGGGGAAGGCGGATAATCGATTACATTGATTCCTGTGCTCGACTGATACTTATTTTATCGACACCGAAGGACGAAAGGTAAAGTCGTACTTGGAGGAGTGTTAACTTAGAACATAAAGACGGGCGAAATGTCGTTAAGCATTCTGTTGGGTGTGCTAACGATTCAGCCAAATTGTCGTCTTAATTAATTACTTCAAATGTTGGCACAAGGCCAGTAATTTCAGGGTAGGGAGCAAGTCGATTACATCGATCTCAGTACTTGATTGGTTCTTATATTATCGGCCTCAAAATGATGGAAGGCAAAATTAACCACGTTGGAATCTGAACTCAGAAGGTAAAGATACGCGAAAGCAGCTGACCTTTTTGTCCGGTCGCGAAGAATTCTGCCAACTCGCCACCTTGAATTTCATGATATGATGATGATGATGACGACGATGATCCTGTCTATTATAGGCAAAAGGCTTAAATTTTTTTTGGGGTGGTGGTGGTGGTGGAAGAGAGTGAGTTAATTACATCGTCCCCAGCATTTGACTAGTTCTTATTTTATCAACCACCGAAAGAATGAAAGGCAAAGAAGACTAGGGCAGAATTTGAACTCAGAACATAAAGATAGGCGAAATGCGCGAAGCATTTTGTCCGGCGTGCTAATAATTCTGCCAACTCGACACATTAATAATGGTTTCAAATTTTGATAGAAGGCCAGCAATTTTGTGGGAGGGGATAAGCTGATTACAAAGGTGCCAACTCGCCACCTTAATAATGATAATAATAATAATAATAATAATAATAATAATAATAATAATAATAATAATAATCCTTTCTACTATAGACACAAGGGCTGAAACTTTGAGGGAGGGGACTAGTCGATTACATCAACCCCAGGGTTTCACTAGTACTTAATTCACCGACCCCGAAAGGTTGAAAAGCAAAGTCGACCTCTGCGGATTTTGAACTCAGAACGTCAAAGCTGACGAAATGCCGCTAAGCATTTCACCCGGCGAAGTAACGATTCTATCAGCACGCCGCCTCAATAATGATAATAATAATAATAGTAGTAATAATAATAATAATAATAATAATAATAATAATAATAATAATGGGCTACAGCAAATATTCTGCTCAATACCACTGATTTGCTTGTTAGTTGTTTGTGCATCCCTAATCACGAGCAAAAGTAGTAGGGGAGCATCATAGCCATGTGTTGAGAGGGATTCTTTGGGGTCTGAATAATTCACCTCTGGAAACATGGGTGTTTCGTTCAACATCTTTAAACAACCCTTATTCAGGGACCTTTCGAGGTCATGCGCTGTTTATCTTGATATGAGATCACCACGTTGCGCGCATATGGTTGTGATGTATGTGCCTAGTGTACCCTTATCAGACGGGTAGTCATGATGGGTATACTGGGCTTCGTATATTTTACCCCGGTGTCACTTTGATGGCATGCACTGCTCTCTCACTCAATAATAATAATAGTAATAATAATAATAATAATAATAATAATAATAATAATAATAATAATAATTTCTTTATCAACCACAAACAGTTTACATTAAAAAACATTGTGGACAACACAAGACAATAGAATGTGGGGTTCCAGGGAGGTCATGTAAACAACGAAAAACAATCGATTATAACAACAAAATTCACCAAAAGAACGAGACCTCCTAGGACTTCTCGTAATAATAATTGAATAATATTTAGAAACATTGTTAACATTCTCACGAAAACTCTGTATGCCTCGGTCCTTGACTGATGCTACTTATTTTATCGACTCCAGGACATAAACCAAAGGCGGTCCCAACAGGATTTGAACATAGAAAGTTCTTAGAATTGGATAACAGATATCGCTAAATGGCCCCAAAATAATTAAAAACTTACTTTTAAATAGATATAGTCATTAGAATTGACGCCAGGACTTCACTGGTACGTTATCGACCCTAGAGGGATGAGTAGGAAAGTTTGCTTCGGTAGAATTTGTATTAAAAAAAAATAGGTGGCTTGTTGCTTAACTTTGGCAACATCCCTTATATTTTGGGATGAGCGTGTAACTGAATTATTTGATTCCAGTGATTATTTTACCAAGCTGAGAACAGAGACATCATCATAACATTATTATACTTTAAACAAAGGCAGTGAAATGGCAGAATCGTTAGACGAACGAAATGTTTAGTGATATTTTTTCGGGTTTTATGTTCTATGTTAAAACTGCGTCGGTGTCTGCCTTTCAACCTTTTGGGCGCATTAAAGTAAGTACCAGTTAAAAACTGGGATCGATGTAATCGACTAGCCCCCGCCCTACAGAATTGCTGGCCTTGTGCCAAAATTTGAAAGAAATTAGAAATTAGCTTTAACATTGGGCACTCTCATATATTTTAGTGGTCTGAAAGCATCGTTTGAAATTTGATTCAGTATTTGACGGGTACTTTAAAATTACAGAAGAATGAAAGCTAAGTTTGCACCACACTAGTGATGACAACAGCAATAACGACAGAATAAACATTTCTAAAAAATACTTTCATTAATTAAGATTAAGGATTTTCAGAACAATACTAAAACTGAAGAAAAGAAAAGAAAAAAAAAACGAAAAACCTCATAAACACAAAGCAAAGCAAAACTTATTCACTCAAGGTAATAGATATAAAAAAGTATATTTTCTCTTACCGCAAATATTTTCTTTCTCATTCCATGAAAAAAAGATATCCAGCAGTATTTTGTGTAAATAACAGAAGAGAGATTTTGGACCAAATACTTGGTTGTCTGAAGTGAAGAGAGTTAAGTTGAAGTTTAATAGTAGTGGAGCTACATTATCGTACGAACGAG
The DNA here is from genome assembly GCF_006345805.1 of Octopus sinensis. Taxonomy (NCBI): domain Eukaryota; kingdom Metazoa; phylum Mollusca; class Cephalopoda; order Octopoda; family Octopodidae; genus Octopus; species Octopus sinensis. Next base: position 171,446,538 of record NC_042998.1, read on the forward strand.
CGAGCGAGCGAGCGAGAGGGTATGTGTGTGTGTATCTGTGCGTATGTACATGCATATGTATGTATGTATGTATGTATGTATGTATGTATGTGTGTGTGTGTGTGTGTATGTGTGTGTGTATGTGTATGTATGTATGTATGTATGTATGTATGTGGTGTGTGTGTGTATGTATGTATGTATGTATGTATGTGTGTGTGTATGTGTGTGTGTATGTATGTATGTATGTATGTATGTATATATGTATGTATGTGTGTGTGTATGTGTGTGTGTGTGTGTATGTATGTATGTATGTATGTATGTATGTATGTATGAATGAATGAATGTATGTATCTCTCTTTCTCTATCTATATTATATATGGTAAAAAGAATTATTCTATATATACATAAAATATATATTCAATGTACATATACATACACACATATTATATATATATATATATATATATATATATGCACATATGTGTGTGTATATATATAATGTATATAAATTAAACAGTGTGTGGGTTAATGTGAGTTACGCCTGTGTGGTGGCTGGCAGTGTGTCTCTGTATTTATGTGTGTGCGTGTCTTTGAGTATATGTGCGGCGGTTGACAGTGTATTTCTGCGTGTATTTGCGCGCATGTGTGTGTGTGTGTGCTTACGTGCGTGTCAGCGCACGCGCGCGCGTGTGTGTGTGTGTTCGCACACTACAGCATATTTGAATGGACAGCGTAACAGTTAATACTACTCGTTCTGACAAGCAGTCATTTCGATGTCTTACAACCAATAGTTTGTAGTAAGGATTCCGAAGCTAGGAAGGACTGTGTTGCCAAGATATACGTGTGTTTGCCATCCAATGCTATTGACGACTATGTTTTGCTATTAGGAATGTACACAGCTTCGCGTACGTCTGTGTGCACGAGCATAATATGTATTTATATATTTATACAGATTCTTTTATTTCTTTTGGCCATTTAACTGCAGCCATGCTGGAGCACCGCCTTTAGTCGAACAAATCGAACCCAGGGCTTATTTTTTATAAGCCTAGTACTTAGTCTATCGGACCATTTTGCCGAACCGCTAAGTTACGGAGACGTAAACACTCCAGCATCGGTTGTCAAGCGATGGGGGAGAAACACAGACACACAAATACATGTATGTATGTATGTATGTATGTATGTATGTATGTATGTATGTATGTATGTATGTATGTGTGTATGTATATATCTATATCTATCTATCTATCTATATATATATATGGTAAGTAGCTTGCTTATCAACCACAAGGTTCTGGGTTCAGTCCAACTGCGTGGCAACTTGGTCAAATGTCTTCTACTATAGCCTCGGATCGACCAAAGCCTTGTGAGTAGATTTGGTAGACGGAAACTGAAAGAAGCCCGTCGTATATATGTATACGTATATGAATATATATATATGTGTGTGTGTTTGTGTGTCTGTGTTTGTTCCCCCCACCCATTTTTTCTCTCATTGTTTACGTATTTAACTCGTTTGTCTGCGTTTTTCATGTTGTTTACACAGTTGGTGACGTCCTGTACCCATATATGCATATATATGGACCATAAACAAAACTTGACTTAAACATGATTTAGATAATCCTATCAGGTGGTGCTGTTAAGTTAGGCATGGCCTGGACCAATCTTTGATGGAAACATATCTAAGTTTATCTAAGTTTATATACATATATGATATATATATATGAATATATATACATATATACATATGTATAGTATATATATATATATGTGTATATCCAATATAATATATATATAGATGTGTGTGTTTATACAAACATACATACATACATACATACATACATACATACATACATACATACATATATGTGACCGCGTGTGTACCGTTGGCGATTTTTTTCCCTCTGTCTTCCCTTCTCTGGATCTTTCCTTCTCCTATGTTTCCGACGTTAAACCTTCCTTCTTTCCTTCTTTCCTTAGCGTCCAATAATACTATATTTGTTCCACGTCCTCGCGTTGTTGTGTTTTTTTGTGCTTTCTTGTTTGGATTAACTATATATATATATATATATATATATATATATATATATATTGGTAAAAACGACGGTAAGATAACAAAAGAAAGAAAGAGAAATCAATATTATGTAAATAGAGGAAATTTATCTGTGAAATAATATGTGAATAATTGTCACATATTATTTTACAGATATTGTATTATATATATATATATATATATATATATATATAAGAACACATGTATATATGGATATATGTAAACACACTCACTGACATGCACACACACATATATGTAGGTATGTGTATATCCTATTTATTTATTTTTTTTTTTATTTTATCTAGTCTCAGCTCACGAGCTGTGGCCATGCTGGGGCACCGCTATTAAAATGGTTTACGCCCGCATATATGTGTTTATATATACATACATACATATCACATGTATATATGGATATATGTAAACACAGTCACTGACATGCACACACACATATATGTAGGTATATATTTATGTATGTATTTATTTGTATATGTATAAGTAATTTTTAAACAATACAAAACAATAAAGTATATTTTACATACGTGGTTTTGTTAACTTTAAAAAAATTTTTTTTTGAAAATCACCAAAGATTGAATGCCTTGTCTATCTCACGAATCTCTAATTCTTTCTTGAAGAATTTAGCGCTACTATTACAAAACTTTTAACTTCTTCGTTCAAAACTTGCAGCATTTTTTGAAAGTTAGTTTCAGAGTGGCCTTTAGTAGATATGTGGTTAAAAGCAGTTGTAGAAGAGTCTCTTCTTAACCGTCCGAACTAGTCATTTGCGGTCCTGTGAACCCTTTTAGAATCTTCATAAGTGAGGGTTTTATCAATATGTAGCTCACCCTAAATATAACTTGCATCATTTATCTAGATCTCTCAACCGGAAAGTTTTGACGTTTTAAAAGCTCATCCTGCCAGCCATATCAACGTTTATTGTTGATATGTGGTCTCCAGTTGAGATTGTCATCGGCAATTACTCCTGCACCTTTGGCATTGTTAGAACCTCTTTCGAAGTGAGAAAGTACGGCTGTTTAAGCAAATTCTCTTTCCTTAAGTGAATGTGCATAATGTTATGGATTACAGTATATAAGTCAGACTGGAGTTTTATCTCATCTTCTACTCCGTTGATAACTTAGAATCCTTCGTGGAAAATCTGATTCCGCTGAATTAAATGGCATTTGTAATGTTTATGTAAATTTCTAAAAGTGGTTGGCTCAATATAGTACATTTTAGGGGATCTTTTCGGTTTGAACGGCAGTTTTTTCTAGCAGTGTCATATGAAATTGTCACCCATAATTATGACCCTAGTATCGATCTATTGCATTTCAATTTCTTTTAGGGTTAGGGTTAGGGGTGGGGGAAGGGTATCTTTTTTTCTTCACAAATGTAAATAAACCCAATCTGTTTCTTAAACGAAGGACATATTCATACGACACAGAATGCTTTTTAACTCAATGGACGTCATCGATTGGTTGAAATTTCAGAAATTGAAGAAAAAAACAACAAATATCTTACAAACTATAGAATTTTCTCAATAAAACCAAGAGAAAAAGATATTTTATAAACACATTCTACAAGTATTCGAAGTTTAAAACTTTTTAGTAACCTACAAATTATTTTAAAAACTGCCGTTCAAACCGAAAAGGTCCCATTTTGGGCAACACAAATGACTGTTGCTGGGGCTGTGTGAAATTCATTGATTGCATGTTGAGTTCTGCATTAGTGCAGTTGTTTTTTTTTTTTCATGGATTCCATTGCTGGATAGTTTTGCCGTAAAATGCTTATATTGACACTATCGAAGGATTTATTGAAGTTAAGGTATATGACAGCCATGTTTCAATCCTGCGTTAGAGTGTAGAAACTGTGATAAGCAGTCTTTGCCACCTGAAACTTATATTGTTTGGCATGTGGGAGATAATTGTTGTCCGAAATCTAATATGTTCTTGATATCACTACCACTTCAGCTATTTTAATGATATGAAAGGTGCATGATAATAGTCGGAAGTTTATAGTAAGTGACTTATTTTTGCTGTTGACTTATTCTTGCTAGACTTGATTGGAAAACATTCTAATATATGGCCTGCATCTAATGATTTTCTCAAGCAAATAATAAAAGGTGACGCAATATTTATGAATATTAAGGCGGCGTACTGGCAGAATCGTTAGCACGCCGAGTGAAATGCTTAGCAGTATTTCGTCTGCCGCTACGTTCTGAGTTCAAATTCCGCCGAGGTCGACTTTGCCTTTCATCCTTTCGGGGTCGATTAAATGAGTACCAGTTACGCACTGGGGTCGATATAATCGACTTAATCCGTTTGTCTGTCCTTGTGTGTCTCCTCTGTGTTTAGCCCCTTGTGGGTAGTAAAGAAATAGAAATAGGTATTTCGTCTGTGATTTCGTTCTGAGTCCAAATTCCGCCGAGGTCAACTTTATCTTTCATCCTTTCGGGGTCGATAAATTAAGTACCAGTTGCGTACTGGGGTCGATCGAATCCCAAAATTTAGAGCCTTGAGAATATTTGTGAATATTTTTTTTGTTTTGAAATTTAAAAAAAATTGTTTAAGTTCTATGAAAATAGAACGGTCTTATTTTCGTATTTAATGTCACATATTTTGAAGTTAAACAATTGTCTACTTCCAGATTAAAGTAGATTTTCGGCAATTTTACAAAACGTTTGGTAAATTTATGATCAGGCGTAATTTGTATAATTATATTTAAAGCAGCAACCTGAAATAAAGCTAAAGGCTCTAATAATGTAAATTGAAATAGCTAAATTTAGGGTTTTTACTATAGGTCTTTAGCCTCAGATAACATTCAGAGACAATCTCATTTTATTGATAGTAAAAAGTAAAAAGTTTCTGACATTACAAACATTTAACTAATCTCATAGATAATGCATGTCTGTATGTATGTATGTGTGTGTATGTATGTATGTATGTATGTATGTATGTATGTATGTATGTATGTATGTATGTATGTATGTATGTGTGTATGTATGTATGTATGTGTGCAGATTTGCATGTTTTGCTTTATGTATGTATTTTCATGCATAGTTGTTGCGTATCTAGATATGCTCATATATATTTAAATGATAAACTTCTGGAAAGTTTTACAGATTTTTACGGTTCCAGTGAAGGATTGGATCTGTAGCCTTCGAATTAGCTTTCTCCTTTCTGGTTTTGAGAAGCCTAATTTCTCAAGATTGGTATTTAGGTAGTGTGTTACATATCTCAGGGCCCCAGTAATTACAGGTATAAGCCTGAACTTAGAATCTGGATAGAGTAACTGTAGATTTCTCAATACTTCAGCGTAGATGTTCTCTTTTTCACTGACCTTCAGCCTTATGTTCGCTGGGCAGCTAATTTCTACAACTGTGTACAGTTTCTCTTCTCTATCCCAAATCATTATATCAGGTGTTTTGTGATAATATTTTATTGAGGTCTTCACTGGTACATTCCACCAGTATTCTTTTTCATTATGAGTGACTATGGCTTCTACCATATTGTGGGTTTTTATTTCTTTGTCCTCGGGATTACCCTTCCGACGGATTTCATTATAGAGTGTCCTAGCTACAACGTCATGTCTCATCGGTAGACGATACCGTGATGACATTTTCGGACTATTGCTTATGATGTGGGTGATATCTTCAGTGTGAACTCCACAAAGTCTGCATCGGTTTTCACATTTTACGGCTTTTCCCGCATCTCTATGCTTTAGTGCATCATGTACTTGGTTGATATTTTCTGTTCTGGATTGCAAACACATACCCTTCAAATTGGGAGGTAATAATCCAGCTATTCGTCCATGATAAATTGCTTTGATGATCGATGTTACTATCATCACGGAGCTTTCTACTAACATATCCATCCATAGTCTTCTGTTCATATAGGCATCCTTTCATCTGATGATATGTTGTGGTAGAGTCATGTAACTTCTTTGGGCATTTTTTCTAGGTTATCAGACAAAGAATATTGCTTAAGGAACTGCCTACCAAGTCTTATGATGTTATCAGCTTCATATATGCAAACTTGGTCAAGGGATATACTTCGACGCTTGGTGGTTAAAAGATGTTGCCGAAGGGATATGATGCGACATTCAAAGGCATTTTGGATCGATGTTAAGCCTCTGCCACCTTGTTTACGTTTTAGGTAGAGGCGGTCTACATCACTGTTTATGTGAAAATTATGTGTGCTTGTTAGTAATTTTCGGATCTCATAAAGCATTCAATCAAGCAGCCCAGATGTTCGTATGAGTACTGGCACTGCAAAACATTGTGGGCCACTATTTTATTGAATGCAGAGAGTTCTGAGGTCCAAATGTTCTTAATTCGGCTGTAATATTCTTTAGTGACACGAGTTTTGCCACTGTAAGATATATTTTCATCCACCCTAGATACCTGTAACATTCCTCGTCAGATACAGGGGAAACAGTCAAATCATTGACAGAGATGCTACTAGTCTGGTTTATAGTTTGCTCCCTTTGCACAACCATATAACAACATTTATCCTGACCAAACTCCAACCCTACATCCTTTGAGAATGATGTAACTAGGTCAAGGCTCTTTTTTTTCTCAAGCATATTCTTTTTATAAAGTTTTAAGTCATCCACAAAGAAATGTGTAATCTCAGTGTTTCTGTTTCCTTGTGGACCAGTGAAATATCCTTCAGGCTTCCTTAACTTGAATGACAGACAAGAGGTTTATAGAAAGTATAAAAAACATCACAGAGAGGCTGTCTCCTTGGAATATGCCTTCTGCGATATTGTATTCTATCAGTGATAATACAGTCACTCTTTGAGTTTAATTTCAAGATGGTGGCCCACGATGAAGTCAGGTCAGCTATGGCTTTGTCTATTCTCACTGGAACTTTAGCAAGTTGAAGGGTTTCTAGCATCCATGAGTGGGGAACAGAGTGAAAGGCTTTCTTGTAATCTAGCCACATTGAAACTAGGTTCCACCTATGCTCTCGCACCTCTGACATCACAGTTTTGTTGATTAGCAATTGCTCGGCACATCCCCAAACTCCCTTCTTCCTAGCTGCTTGTTCTGCTGTGATAATGTTATTGGCTTTACAATAGTCCTGGATGAATAGGTTTAAACATACTGTATATATATCTTATACATTAAGTTCTGGCATGCAATTGGCCAGTAGGTTTTTGCCATGTGGGTGGTTCTGCATTTGGTGATCAATTTTGTCTCTGCCAGAGCTAGCCAGTGTGGTATGCTACTGTTCTCAATAAAAGCTTGCTGGCACAGATTAATAAGATATGATCGGCAGAATGTTAGCTTTTTGCACCAATATTCAAAAATATAATCACTTCCAGGTACTTTTCCATTTTGGATCACAGTTGCAAAAGTTTCATCATCAATGTTGTATATATTGTATGTAATGCATGAGCAATAACTTCTTCGGATTTCTTCCAGCCACAGAGCATCTTGGTTAAATTCCTTCTCTTTACTCCAGACTTTCCTCCAGAATGAGTCTATGTCTTCTTGTGAAGGAGCTTCCGTGATATTTATTGCTCCTCCTCTCAAGTCTCTGTATACTGTTTCCTAGTTGCGATTAAATATTTTGGTTATTGTTCTTCCCTCGTTTATTCTCTTCTGATGTCGGAGTTTTTCACTGACAGCTTTTAGGTCCTGCTTTATAGTAATCAGTTTGCAGGTGAGTGTCTCCTTTTGCTGACTCCAAACATCATTTCTATCTCCTTCTTTACTTTCTATTGGTGGGACGTATAGGGCTTTGCGTGTTTGCATAAAACCCACGATGGTACTTTCTTATTTCGGTTTTGTTTACGTTTTGAATATCATTCGTGTACTGTTTTACAATAGCCATGGTCAATGCGACGATCACACGCTACTCTTTATTCCAAGCACTGTTGTAAACAGCGGAAGTAAACTAGAACATTAAAGCTTAGTGTGCATGCACAAAAAAGTTCAAGGTCAATTTTTGCCAAGTGGCTTAACTCTGCGTGTTTTAACTTCGTTACTATGGCAACAGTCCGGATACTTATTGATCAGACCTCGTATTCTTTTGACCTATCGGTCTCAATATAATCTACTTCGTCTATAGATGTCTTCTTTTTCGTTATCTTGTTCCAGACTGTTGCTACCGCATCATACCTCATGGGAAGATATCTGGAAGAAATTCTCTCGCTACTGGCAAAAATGTGGTTGTAGTCTTCAGTCTTGGTCTTGTACAGCATATATTTGTTGTCTGTTAACTTTTTCTGCTTTTTACGCTGCAAAATACTCGGTGGGGATCTCTTGGTCTTGAATCCAGTAATTATTTTATTAAGATAAAAACAGAAACATCATTCTATTATATTCTAAATATATATGTATTATATTTTAACATGTATGTATTTGTGGATGAGTGTATACAAGTATATCGCCCCCCACACACACACAACACACAGATATACATGTATATTTATACCATCCCACTTCAATCCAACTTTGTATTTCAGCCTGAATTCTGAATAAGTTAATTAGAGTTGGCTATTCCTCACCGAGTCTTTACTGATTATAACAACCTCTTTCCTAACTCGGTCGAGACAAATTCTCATTTATTTACAAGTAAAATTAGGGCTTATTAATGCAGCGAGCCGGTAGAATCGTAGGCACGCCGGGCTAAATGCTTAGCACCATCTCATCCGTCCTTACGTTCTAAGTTCAAATTCCGCCGAGGTCGACTTTGCCTTTCATCCTTTCGGTGTCGATAAATTAAGTACCAGCTGCGTACTGGGGTCGATCTAATAGACTGGCCTCCTTCCCCAAAACGTCGAACCTTGTGCCTAGAGTAGAAAATAATATTGATTTGTACTTTCATTTCCGGCCCACAGTTAAGTCTAGCTATACATCTATTTATATCTATTTTTTTTATATACTTTTATATTTTTTAAACCATTACTATAATTATGCATTAATTCAAAGGCAGCGAGCTGGTAGAATTGCGGATAACAGAAAAATACCTTGTGGTATTTGTTTTGGCAGTTTATGCTCTGAGTTCAAATACTGCTGAGGTCTACTTCACCTTTCATCCTTTCGTTTCAGAGTTGATAAAATATATATGAGCCAACAACTGGGTCAATGTAACAGGCTAGCTCTGCACCCAACACCAAATTGTTGGGCTTTTACCTAATTTATACTTATTTATTTATTTACTTATTTATTTACTAATTTATTCATTTATTATATTTATTCATGTATTACATGTACTTAGCGGCTTCATTAGTTCTTTAATCTTGCTAATAATATTTAATATTATTAAACAATATCTAAACTTTATTCTACAAATTTCCTCTGATCCTTGGGCAATTTTCGAAACGTCTTTATTTTTTTTTTTTTGCGTATTTTTCTGTTTCATCTCCATGTTTTTTTTTCTTCCCTATGCTCTCCAAACCCACCGTCAAAATATACCTGCATGCATTCAAGTATGTATATATGTATGCATGTGTGTGTGTGTGTATGCATGTATATCAATATAAACGTGCGTATGTTGGTAGACATGAATGTCTTTCGTACGCATTCGTCTATAAGTTTTCGGGTGCATCCGTGTATAAGTGTATATATGTACGTATCCAGATGTGAAAGTATTTTGTGCACAATAGTTTATGTATCCATTTACATATATGATTACATGTTTTGCGTCTATAAGCATATATAAATGCATACGTGTACATGTATGTATGTCTGTATATATAGATATGTCTTTGTGTATGTGCGCGCGCGTGTGAAAATATTTGCGTTCGGATGTGCGCACGTGTATATATGCCATTTATATATGTGTGTATACTTGCACATGTATGTATATACAGTATGTATATATATATATATATAATAGTATAGACACACATATTTACATATAAGGGCTAAGATATCTAGCTTAAAGTGGCCAGTGGCATGAATATGAGCAATAAATGCATATAATGTTATAGAAGATAAAATATTTATTAATTGAATTTTTCCCTTCGAGAAATAAGTAAACAAATGCCTCGTGGCGACCAACTCTCAATGAGAAGATAATCATAAGAATCATGAATTCTCCGAATCAATATGCTACTAGGCATTCATTTACTTCTCACAGGAAGGAAGATTATTTTCAATAGACGATTAAATTATCTTCTATGGTATAATATAGAGAAAGGGTTGGGAAATTGTCTGTAGCTGTTGTTGAAATTTTGGCTACTTTCAGACTTTATAACTTTGCATGTAAGCACCAAAAACGTTCTCTCATTCTCCATATTCTTAAACTACCCAGGTTATATGAAGAAAAAAGTCAGGATCTTTTCGGTTTCAACGGCAGTTTTTTCTAGCGGTGTCATATGAAATTGTCACCCATAATTATGTTCCTAGTATCGATCTATTGCCTTTCAATCTCTTTTAGGGTTAGGGTTAGGGTTGGGGGTGGGGGGAAGGGTATATTTTTTCTTCAGAAATGTAAATAAACCCAATCTGTTTCTTAAACGAGGGACATATTCATACGGCACAGAATGTTTTCACCTCAAACAGACGTCATTGAATGGTTAAAATTGCAAAAATTGAAGAAAAAAACAACAACAAATATCTTACAAACTATAGAATTTTTCTCAATAAAGCCAAGAGAAAAAGATGTTTTATAAACACATTCTACCAGTATACGAAGTTTAAAAGTGTTTAGTTACGTAGAAATTATTTTTAAAAACTGCCGTTCAAACAGAAAAGATCCAAAAGTCATTCTATGAATTTCCTCCAGACTCAAATTAATTTCATCTAAAATTCAAATGAAATATCTGTCATATATCTAATTAATAAATAACAAGCTAAATCATACTGAAGAATTTTGAAAATAATGAAATAATGCTTCTTCCACATATTCCTTAATTTCAGATTCTAGCTTTTAATCTTCTAACGTATTGTGAACAGATGGCTATCTTTCTAATATTAGAGGCCAAAAACACAGAGGAACTACATATATTTGTAATATATACCATTATCAAAGGTGGCGAACTGACAATCGTTAGCATGCCGGGCAAATTCCTTCGCGGCATTTCGTTCGTTTTTACATTCTGAGTTCAAATAGTACCGAGGTTGACTATGTCTTTCATCCTTTCGAGGCCGAAAAAATAAGTACCTGTTGAGTACTGTGGTCGATGTAATCGACTTAACCCCTCCTCCAAAATTTCAGACATAGTGTCTAGAGTAGAAAGGATTATATACCATTATTCGTCCATATTCATATCACTGGCTTTTCGAGTAATTTTTCTTTGCTCTTTGTTATTTAAATTTCTTAAAAATTACACTAAACCGTTCATGTTTTCTACTCTCTATGTATACACCTGAGTCCCAAGACTGCTTGAATAAAGGTTGGATCACTGCTGTACTGATGGACATCTGCTGAGAGAAAAAAAAATCTACATTAATTTTCCTCTCTCCAGAAAACCTCACTTACTTTAATGGATGTGTACATAAACACACACGCATACCCACACACATACACACGCACACGCATACACACACATGCGAACACACATGCACACACACACATACACATGCACACATACACGCACACACACGGGTCACACACAGACGCAGGTTTGTGAGTGTGTGTCCTTTCTCTGTGTGTGTGTCCTTCCTCTGTGTGTGTGTGTGTATTATTGTTCCCGAAGTCAGCTCTATTCAAGTTTACCCATTATCGATTGCATTCTAACTGTGACAATCCCATCTACTTATGGGATGTCCATTTTTATGGTATTTGTGTGAATGTACACATACACACACACACAGGGTGTACAAGGTGTGTATGCACACATACACACAAAAACGCACACACGCACACACATACACATGTGCACGCGCAAACCGTGACACACGAATATATGTTTATATAATATAACATCTAACAGAATAAAAACATTTCAAGGCGTACATTGAAATGACTTAAGAAATATATTTTTATTCTTGTAGACAAAATGAAGCAGTATTTAATTAAAATAGCCATATGTGTACCATACTTAATGTATATACACAGTTGATAGGCCAGTTACTACAGTATCTGTCCTGAGATAACATCACTTATGGACGTGCTTTGTTGAAAACTCACTAAATATCAGAGGAAGGGGAAAATTCATCCCAACACCGACCAGCTAGAGCACCACTGACTCAATTGGGCGGCTATTTGCAACGTTAGTGAGTGTTTTATTCACTTTCTTCCTATATCTGAGACAAAAAATTCTAGTTCGGGCATGTGGCTGTCTTTTAATACACGCCATTGAATAGACCCCAAATGGTTGAAATACGTCTGCCACTCACACTGGCCACTGCTACGACGAATTTTCATCTCTTTCTGATATTTATTGTGTTTTTAGCTCCCCCATTCCCTAAGAGATGTGTTTTCTTATGCAGTAACTGATCTATCGACATTTGTATATATTCTTTTCTACTCTAGGCACAAGGCCCGAAATTTTTGGGGGAGGGGGCCAGTCTATAAAATCGACCCCAGCACGCAACTAGTACTTAATTTATTGACGGCGAATGGATGAAAGGCAAAGTCGACCTCGGCGGAATTTGAAATCAGAACGTAAAGACAGACGAAATACTGCTATGCATTTCGCCCGGCGTGCTAACATTTCTTATTTCTTTATTGCCCACAAGGGGCTAAACATAGAGGGGACAAACGGATTAAGTTGATTACATCGACCCTAGTGCGTAACTGGTACTTAATTTATCGACCCCGAAAGGATGAAAGGCAAAGTCGACCTCGGCGGAATTTGAACTCAGAACGTAACGGCAGACGAAATACTGCTAAGCACTTCGCCCGGCGTGCTAACGTTTCTGCCAGCTCGTCGCCTTAGGCTCTGTATGTATCAAGAGTGATTGGGTGATGGTTATGCATATTTCATTTTAGTATATCTGCATTGAAAAGCCCATCCATTCAATCATTCATTTATACATGCATGCATACATACATACATGCATGCATGCATACATACATACATACATACATACATACATACATACATACATACATACATACATACATACATACATACATCGTGACTGCTCCGTTATTCATAGATGATTGCCATCTCTCTGAGTTTCCTCGTTGTCAATGACAATCCTAACCTTCCGTCTATGAGCTCTCAGATGACTATTCAGTTCCGCTGCAGATCTGTATGGTTTGAAGCATAAGTGACAGGCAAAAGACTATGACACCGGATTGATCAGATCACTTTGTGAGAAATGATCTCTGTGAACCACCATATGTTTCTTCGGACCCGAAATCAACTTTCAAGCCCTTTCACATACTACACACGTCAAATCACCCGGCTTAGGAGGAAGGACGTTACATACAGTTGATCTTTCATGGGATTTCAAATATTTGACATACCTAGCCTTAGGAGTTCATGGTCACAGGTTTCTCACCTGCAGTACTTCTTTTTCTCATTGAGGTTCTGAGGACGGACATCTCCAAAGCCAGCGTTTTAGGCGTTCGTGCTCAAGGCGACTCTCTTCAAAAAATTTATAGCTTTTCCTTATGCGCTTCCTCCACTTAGCTAGTTCTTGCTTGTGTTTTGCATTGATTTACAGTTCCTTCATGTTGCCTTTTATGCAGCCTTTGTCTCTTTGTGGGTTGTGCTGAGGACGCTTTCTAGTGCACAGCCTATTGTACAACTGTTGCTTTGAAATCCTGTTATCTTCCATGTGCACAAAATGGCCTGTCTAACGCATCGGAGCAGATGCGATGAGTGATTGGACGCTTGTGCAAAGATTTTTGATTCATGCCTTTTACTTGATGCTGAGTAAACATTTTCGATAAAAAAAAAAGCTCAAGCTGCTTGAGATGCTTACGGGGTACTGTCCATGTTTCAGAAGAGTACAATAGAGCTGTTAGTACGCAGGCCTTGTAAATGCACAGCTTAATATTGCTCAGACTCTCTTTTCAAGATTCCTATATGTTACAGATGCTTTCTGAATGTGTGGATGTATTTCTGCATCTAGGAAACCATCTCTCGACAACATGATGCCTAGATAAACAAAAGTATCAACCATACCCAATCCTTTTAGTACGATATCTCGTTCGACATACGGTTCTCATTGTGCAGATATGAAGATTACTTAGTGTTATTTTTCAGACGTAATTAAAGACCAAAGGCCATACTTGAAGCAGCAAAACGATCCATAAAGTGTGGTATGTTATCAGTAATGTGAGCCAGGAAGTCAACGTCATCGTCATCGTCATAAAGGAGTTCTCTGATCAAAGTTTCAAATGTTTCCGACTTCAAGTTGAACCATTTCAAACTGAAGACTCTTCCAGTAAATCTGAACTGTAAGAGGACGTTACCATTACAGTCGTGGAATGCATGAGCAGAACAGCAAATATTATTGAAAAGAGCGTAGGAACAGGAATACTGCTTTGCTTTACTACATTGTCGATTGGAACTTCATCAGACAACTTTCCGTTGAAGACGACCCGAGCCTTTGGCGCATCTGCTTAAACATACTTGACAAACAATGGTTGGCACACGACCTTTCCAAGGATAGTACACAGTGTATCTCTTTTAATAGAGTCAAAAGCTTATACAACCTACATACATACATGCATACATACATGTGTGTATGTGTATATATACACATTTACATATATATATATATATATATATATATATATATATATATATATATGTGTGTGTGTGTGTGTGTGTGTAGAATCGTTTGCTCGTCGGGACAAAGTGCTTAGCGGCATTTTTACCGGTTCTTTACGTTCTGAGTTCAAATCCCCGCGTGATCAATTGTGCCGTTCATAACTTCGGTGTCGTTGAAATAAAATACCAGTCAGGTACTGAGCTACTATATGTAATGGACTTACCTCTTCCTTCAAAGATTGCTATCCTTAAACTTTGAAACGGACTGGGCTTCCGTTCATGGGTTTTGTTGTGATCTCGGTTACGTATGGACATCGGTAACCGGTCTTATAAGTCCTATGTTTCAAGAAGAAAATATATATTCATATGTATCTAAATTTATATTTACACACACACACACACACACACACTTGATATATATAATTCTTTTTGTTTTTTGGAACAGTGAATTTCGAAGCAGATAAAGCTATAAATAATAATGTGCAAATATTGCATTAAAAAACTTGTTTGGAGAGAAAAAATTGAAGGTTTGTGAGATACAACCGAAATCTATGATTATGAGACTTCGACCTTTTCTATCCAATGAGTTTTTAACACAATATTTACACGCTCTTTATAACTTTGTGCTTCGACATCCACCGTTCCAATAAATAAATAAATAAATGAATAAATAAAAAAGAATTATTTCACACGTTCTTTCGAATTTTATGAAGTCAACAGTTATATATACTATTCTATACTATATATATATATATATACTATAAGATATATATATATATATATATAGATATATATATATATATATATATATATATATATATATATATATAATATATATATATATAGTATAGTATATATAACTGTTGACATCATAAACTTTGAAAGAACACACACACCACACACACACACACACACAGACATATATATATATATATAATATATATCATATTATATTATATTATATTATATTATATTGTATTATATATTATATTATATTATATATATATATATATTATATTATATAATAAATTATATTTACTGTTTGTAGTAATTCTTACAATCTCGTATATTCAAGTATTTTCTGTTCCGTTATATCATGTGAAAAGAATTATTGCGAGAAAAAAAATCGGAAAATATTGTTTCATAATTGCCTGTTACAGTGTTTGAATTTCTATGCTATGCTTATCTTAAGCGGATATTAGTCATATGCTATATTTTTTATGTATCATAAAATTTTAGCACCTTCACAAATACGGATCTTTTATAATGCCCGAAGAAGATATCTGAAACAAACAGCAAAACCATATTACATCTATCCAGGTTGACAGTGAGTTAGAATTTCCAAATATTAAGGTATTTAACCGTTATTACCGTCTCAGTGTAAAATGATTAAAAAACGAGAAATTGCTGTCGGCCTGTAGTGAATGTTAGCTTTCATTACAAAGCCATAAACTATGTTAGCGTCTCCTGTTTCATCTAAACAGGTATTGTGGAAAACGACAAGCTGGAGCGACGAACTGGCGGAATCTCTAAACATAATTTCAGATCGAACACTTCCATGCCCCTCCTTGATAGATAGTTGTTAATAATTTTTTGTCTACCCGTTGTTTTTTTTTTACGTTCTGTTGTATTGTTTTAAAAAGTTCTATGTAAAACTAAATAGATAAAAAAAACTAAATAAAACGTTATTTTAGGAACAATTACAGTACTACGACGTTGACATTTGTATCTGAATTCAGTAATTAAATGTTTGGAAATCTCACAAATCAATTTTAAAACCGCATACACAGACAGAAACACACACACACACACACACACACACACACACACACACACACACACACACACACACACACACACACACACACACACACACACTCGACTGTTTCTTCGTAGATTGCAACTCCGAGTGATGTGTTACTGTTTATAACGGAAACGTATAAAACGCATGAACATTTTAAAGGCCACGATAGCGATATATTGATATGTCTTCGAAAAGCATTCCTGTTTACCCCAAAACTTACTGGTGCTTGTTGATTTCTCTGGGTTGCCGAAGTCTGTAATTGGGTAGTGATATAACATTACCATCCAGTAACTAAGTTGCCTTATTTACTTGAGAAAACACCTACCCCTTGGTAACTAAACATCAAATTCCGCAAAACAACAATTTGCTATCGCTGTTAGAGTCAAATGCTGGGCTATCAGGAAACTTGGATAAACAAGAATTAGAAAAAACAAATATTTGAAACATCTTTTCAATGTCAGCTCGGAGGCAAATAACGAAGCGGATTACACCTTCTGCAAACCTTAGAATTTATTTCATGTGTATGAGTTGGGGATTATATCAAAATGATGACTTATTAACACTTCCCAATATTTCGCCACAAGCAATGGACAGGTCCAGAAAAACTGGTTCGGTTTAAAAATAAAAAAAAATATCTTTACAAATTACCGTATAAAATTAATTTGACATGATGTTACGCTAAACCTAAAAATCTCTTTATATTCTCACATTCCTCCCACTTAATGATTCTATACACTACAACCATCCGCACCGAGTGATATAAGAATATCACTAGAAACCTAGATAAGAACATTTCCCTCTGGCTCTCACATCTTTCTCCTAATGGAGAAATATTTACTGTCTTCTTGCAATACTATAATGATGTCCTGTAAGATTTATACAGACAACAGTCTAGAGCTTTAAACTGCAATAGACGTAGAAACATTAGTCGATATTTCACACCCTACAACTCAGTGGTGCATCCCCAGTAGTTATATACTTCTTCACACTCCTCAGGAAAACACTTTCTCGTAAACTACGGATAGGACCTAACTTTTAAGTAAAACACCAAAATATTCTACTTCACTACCCTAAACTTTGTTCAATGCCTTGCCATTTCTAACATGTTCAAACTCAACAATAAACCTTCAAATAAGCTGCTCATATACTCTTTACTCTTTTACTCTTTTACTTGTTTCAGTCATTTGACTGCGGCCATGCTGGAGCACCGCCTTTAGTCGAGCAGATCGACCCCAGGACTTATTCTTTGTAAGCCCAGTACTTATTCTATCCGTCTCTTTTGCCGAACCGCTAAGTTACGGGGACGTAAACACACCAGTGTCGATTGTCAAGCGATGCTGGGGGGGACAAACACAGACACACACACACACATATATATATACATATATACGGTTTCTTTCAGTTTCCGTCTACCAAATTCACTCACAAAGCTTTGGTCGGCCCGAGGCTGTAGTAGAAGACACTTGCCCAAGGTGCCATGCAGTGGGACTGAACCCAGAACCATGTGGTTGATAAGCAAGCTACTTACACAGCCACTCCTGCGCCTATATATGTATATATATATATATATATATATATATATATATATATATATATATAGATGCCCACATCTATAAGGATATAGATACAACACACACAAACATTCACACACACAAACATTCACACACACACACACACGTGTACACACATATGTGTTCCTATATATATGTAGCAAATTTTTCAGAGTATACATCGGGCTAATGTCTAAAGAATTCAAAATTAAGGTTTTCTATCACACGTATGC
>NC_042998.1:171469774-171567274 GCF_006345805.1 Octopus sinensis
TATGCTATAATGATTAAGAATAAACGTTAATGTGATATGATTGTTATGTTTTTTCCTGCAGATTTTTCTTCTCTGGTGAACTTAAAATAGTAGAATGTTAAATGTTCATTCTGATTGAACTAGTACTTTCATGCATTAAATTATGCAATCTTCAGGTTCATGTTGTAGTGGTGATAGTCATGCTTCACAATTTTTGACTGTAGCGAGATGGTTAAATCTGTGCCTTAAATACACCTGTGTGGGCTCCAGATTGCTAGGTTTTGCAAACTGTATTCTGACCAATCAGTGTGTAGCATCACTCAATTACTTAAGCTGATTGGTTGGTTTATGCGTCACGCTTTGTTGAACATGTCAAGAGTCCTGTATCTTAACCCTGGCCGAGGCATCAATTGTTGGGGTATTTTTAGAAATGTTGTAAATAGCCTTTGTCGGGGATTTTTATATTTCAATTGTCATCATCATCATTGTCAGCACCTTAATTATTGTTGCTAGTGGTGATGGTGGTGGCAATAGAACTTTTAACCCTAAATAAGATAATTTTCCTGCTATCTTCATCTTGATCACCTTTAGTACTGTTGTTGTTGTTAGTGGTCATGGTCGTAGCAGTAGAAGTAGTACCTCTAAGTATTATTATTATTGCTTATTTATCTTGGGTTCGAATTTATCAATAAAATTCTTTTCTCTGATTTTCCTCTCGATTTCACTTGGTCTGTGTAATTTGTAGAATGGAAATATTATATATATTTTCCGACCACATGTTGCTAGGTGAGATACCTTTGAGTAACCACCTAGCAACATGTGGTCGGAAAATATATATAATATTTCCATTCCTCGTGTCTAAGAACACGCACCTTAGCTCTGTCAACGTAACTTACGTGCTGCACATCGAAGAGATTGTCAAGCGCCATTTTTGCCATTAGCATGTCAGTTCTTCTAATTCATTGGTTAACTCTTCTAATCCATTGTTTTCTCTTGCCACTTCTTTGGTTTATCTTTTTATTTTACTCTAATAATCCATCATCAATTTTGACAATCACTCCTATCAACATCTGTTCAACTAGCTCATTAATTTGTTCTCCGTAGCTTATCCATGCCAGAAACATATCCATGTCAATGTGCCCTACCTAGATTGACCTGGTAGATCACAAACTTGTGGCTTGTGTAGCTGATCAACCGAAACTGTAGGCCTGAAACCCATTCTACCACTACCCGCTGACCTAATCAAGCTAACATCTAGATATGAATTTGGTGACCTGATGCACATTGCCATAGAACGTTCAATCGATATTTGTCCGACAGCTGAAACTGTCTAAGGCGGTTTATGAAGCTTTTACACAAACCCTCTTCTCGGCTACTTCCACACATCGTACGTCTACGATGCTATACCAGTAGTTCTCATATGCTAACAAATCGAATGTTCTCAAGATTACTTCACAATACTTGTAGATTGTCCACTCTGATCCAAAGGGGCTATAAACGTCCACTAGTCTCAAGGCACCCCCTTCATGACCGCCGACTTACCATTCTGGGTTGAGGAAGACAGCTATTATTTTGAAATACAGAACTTTCCAAAACTACCCTGCCGTTCTATTCAATCTGAGCTGATCAAAAGATTTGTTCCTCTTGTAGGCATTGAAAATCTCGAGTAACTCCTTGCAGAACATTCTGGTTGCACTGATGGCCACCACTTCCTAATCCAATGACCCGAGCTTAAGCAAGTGACTTTGCTTCTCGACCGATCCTAGGTTGTATGCATATATATATATATATATATATATATATACGCTTTACTCTTTACTCTCTTTTACTTGTTTCAGTCATTTGACTGCGGCCATGCTGGCGCACCGCCTTTAATTCGAGCAACTCGACTCCGGGACTTATTCTTTGTAAGCCCAGTACTTATTCAATCGGTCTCTTTTGCCGAACCGCTAAGTTACGGGGACATAAACACACCAGCATCGGTTGTCAAGCAATGCTAGGGGGACAAACACAGATACAGAAGCACACACACCCACATATACACATATATACATATATACGACGGGCTTCTTTCAGTTTCCGTCTACCAAATCCACTCACAAGGCTTTGGTCGGCCCGAGGCTATAGTAGAAGACACTTTCCCAAGGTGCCATGCAGTGGGACTGAACCCGGAACCATGTGGCTGGTAAACAAGCTACATACCAAACAGCCACTCCTGTCACGTGCCATTCTAGGTACAGAAAAAAGTGAGAGAGTGTACATACCTTGGTCTTCAAAAACGGCTAATCTATTCGGCCTGGAGCGGGGTAAGAGTTCTTGAAAGGCTCTCCAATTTGATTTTTTATTACAATATTGGTCAAATTAATGCGTATTTTAACAAAATATCATAATGAAAAAGCTTACCTTTTGGCTTGTCTTTTTCTGGCTTTGTTCGGTTAAATTTAAACGTGTGAGCATCGGTGTGTTGACTGTTAAATATATGTGTGATGTATTTTTATGTTTAACTAGTCTCTTTTTATCAAGAAATATCAAATAAAAGATGGAAAAAAAAATCAATTAATTTTCTTCAAACGGCATGTCACACATCAAAATTATACGTTGTTAATGATTGGATTATATGCTATAATGATTAGGGATAAACGTTAATGTGATATGATTATTTGTTATGTTTTTTCCTGCAGATATTTCTTCTCTGGTGAACTTAAAGGCTTGCATAAAATATTGGAAACCTTTCATCATGAGCGAATAAGCTCAAATAATTCAGAGGCAACTTCTTCATGCAAAACAATAAAGTTATTGTTGCTGTCTCTCGTATTGCAGAAATAATTACAATATTAACAATAATTGATTAATATTGTTTTTCCCCACTTCCTATCACTATTTCGGCAATTACAGAAAAGCTAAGACTTTCACAGTATAATTATTTTAGTTGCCACATAATTATTCCCACTTAACATTTTAATGTTCTCTGCGTTAATTTATAACCCCTAAATTACCTATCAAATGGCATTTACAATCACTTGGGATGTGCTGGACGGTGGATTGGCGGAATCGTTAGTGAATCAGACGAAATGCGTTGTAGAATCTGTTCTGACTTTATATTCAGAGTTCAATTTCCACCAAAGTCATTTTTGCCTTTCATAATTCCAGGTTCGATAAAATAAAGTATCAGTTAAGTACTGGGATCGTTATATTCAACATGGACTGTTCTCCACTTTTACCAAATTCCAGACCTTATGGAAATATTGGTTTCAAATTTTAGGTCAATGCCAGCAAGTTCGGAGTTAGGTTTAAGTCGCTTACATCGACCCCCACGGCTCAACTGGTACATATTTTATCGACCGACCCCGAAAGGACGAAAGGGAAAGTCGACATCGGCGGAATTTCTAATTCTGTAGCCTTATATTTATTGTGTGCTTTCATTGCATATCTTGGCATAGCTCGATATGCCCTCAATATGTGCAGTGTTTTCTTTCGTTTCCGTGTTTCTATTTTAATTTGTATCGGGAGTATTCTATGTGATATAAGCTTAGAACTCAGTGGTACTACTTTCTGAATGTTTTATGTAAATACAAGAATGTGAGTGATTCAGTCAGCCAAGCTGCAGCACCACCTTGAAAAGTTTAGTCGAAATCCACCCCAAAATTACCAACGACACTCGCTGCAGCAGCCACTCCACCTCGTAGGACTTATTTCTCAGACGGGCTTCCGTTATCCTGATTTTGCGAAGGAAATCGCTAGTATGAGGTCCGATAACACCTGACTTCTCGGCGTCGACCGACACAAAGTAGCAGCTCGTCCGTGTTACGGGAGGTAACACCCAGGTTTGCGCCGATGCAGCAAGGTTGGAGTCGGAGAACGTGTCGATGCAGGTCGCATCCCAGACTAAGGACCTGCCTCCCTCGAAAGGGAGGAGAGTTATGCCGTCAAGGCGCTTACCAGGACTGGCCAACATGAGGCCTACGGGCAGCATGCAGCCCGCAGACTTTTATCTTGCGGCCCGCTTGATACTTTCTTGAAATGGGTTTACTTAAACATTTTAAAAATTTTATCAAGAATTAAAGATTGTAATGAAAAGAAAATGTTTTTTTGCAAGGATAATATTTCATGTTGAATCAACGATCATTCATTCATTATTGTAATAATAGCATGAGAAAGCAAAATGTTTTCAATTTTGTCAGTAGTGTTCTATTTTCGCATCACGCGTATGCAGTTTGCAAGTGTTAATTGAACATCTTTTTTGCTATCTTTTATATGTACGCACGTTTACGTATACACTTTAAAATATATAAGTGGCCCTCAACAAAATTTCTGTGATTAAAGTGGCCCGCAATGTAATTCGAGTTGGCCAGGCCTGGTGTATACAAATTACTACTACTACTACTACTACTACTACTACTACTACTACTACTACTACCACCACCACCACCGCCGCCACCACCACCACCACCACCACCACACCACCACCACCACTACTACTACTACTACTACTATACTACTACTACTACTACTACTGCTGCTACTGCTGCTGCTGCTGCTGCTGCTGCTGGTATTGCTGTTGCTGCTTCATATTGTTACATGTATCTGCCATTTCACCATTTAGCTTCATGTGTTTTACACGTAGTCTTACGAGCCAACTAGGGCACCTGTGTGCCCGTTATCACTCGATCTGCTACAAATAACAGCTAAATATCCTTCAACTCAAACCCTACCGTCTGAAACAACGAAGAAAGCATTGGATAATTTATGGATGGGTACCCTCTTTTGAAAAAAACAGGATGGTTATAACCGGAATACTTCTGATCATAGTCTGCTGAATCAGGGTTGACCCTGGTCTAAAAACAGACCATCATAATTTTTCTATGTATGTGCATTGGTTTCTTGTATGTGTTCCTTTGTGTATAAAACAGAGATGGGTGTGGGTCAGAAGTTTGCTTCCCGAGCACATGGCTCTGGGTTCAGTCCCACATTGCGTAGCACCTTGGCCAAATGTCTTATTCTATAGCCTCGGGACCACTAAAGCCTTGTGAGTGGATTTGGTCGATGGAAATTGAAGGAAGTCCATCGTACATATATATGCATATACATGTGTGTGTGTGTGTGTGTATTGTCATTGTGTATGTTCGTCTCCCACAACCGCTTGTCAACCGGTGTTGGTTTGTTTACGTCCCCGTAACTTAGTGGTTAGGAAGGAAACTAGTTGTCAGGGATATTGATTTCAAATGTAACACGTATGTGCATACTATTTAATAATAATAATAATAATAATAATAATAATAATAATAATAATAATAATAATAATAATAATAATGCCCTGATGCAGTACCAGGCAGTGGATCTCATGCCCTGATGCAGTACCAGGCAGTGGTTCTAATGCTCTGATGCAGTACCAGGCAGTGGCTCTCATGGCTTCTGATCTTAACTGACTGGAAGTGTTATCGTGTACATTGTTTTGTCTTGGTATAAAAGATGGGCTACAGTAAATATTCTGCGCAATACCACAGATTTGCCAAAATTACCAACGACACTAAGAGTGAAGTTTACAATTTTTACACACATACATACATGCCCCTTAGTGGCTAACGATATGTACATCTTTGATCACAAGCATAAGTAGTGGGGGAGCATCATAACCGTGTGTTGAAAAGAATTATTAGAGGTTTGGATTATTCACCTTTGGAATCATGGGTGGTTCGTTCAATATCCTTAAACAACCCTTATTCAGGGACCTTTTGAGCGGGATGGGATACTCGACCAGAAGAAAATTGTAACTGGGCCCCACCTGCAAGGTCATGCGCTGTTTCTCTTGATATGAGATCACCATGTCGCGTACATATGGTTGTGATGCATGTGGCTGGTGTACCCTTATCAGGCGGGTAGTCATGATGGGTATACTGGGCTTCGTATATTTTACCCCAGTGTCACTTTGATGGAATGCACTGCTCTCACAGTCAATAATAATAATAATAATAATAATAGTTTCAAATTTTGCCACAAGGAGAGCAATTTTGGAGGAGGGGATCTGTCGATTACATCGACCGAGTGTTTCACTGGTACTTAATTTATCGACCCCGAAAGGATGAAAGGCAAAGTCAACCTCGGCGGAATTTGAACTCAGAACGACAGACAAAATACCGCAAAGCATTTCGTTCGGAGTGCTAATGATTCTACCAGCTCACCGCCTTTAATAATAATAATAATAATAATAATAATAATAATAATGATGATGATGATGATGATGATGATGATGATGATGATGATAATAATAATAATATTTATTTATTAATTTTTTTATATACATATTTTACCTGTGAATTTGCGTATGCAATCTGAGAATGCATATAATGAGCTTCTCTGCCCTAAGTGTACGAAAAACTCTCGGCGAGAAATGGAAGAAAATTTGAAGAAAGAAGGACAAATAATAATAATAATAATAATAATAATAATAATAATAATAATAATAATAATAATAATAATAATAATAATAATAATAATAATAATAATAATAATAATAATAACCGACGGTGTTTAGCCCCTTGTGGTTAGTAAAGAAACAGATAAGTGCTACCAGCTGTTGGTATCTGTTTCAAGGGTTACGCAGATGTTCTGGAAACTAAATGTATTATGGCTGCAACAATTTCAGATATTTTTTGTTTCGATCAGGATTGTCATTTGTAATGCATGTATTTCTGCTATATCAATCAGACTAAACCGTTGTTTTGGTCAACTATCGGCTAATAATGGGCATCTGGCTAGACTGTTGTGAAGCGTTCACAACACTTTAAGCAACTAGATAAGATTGTAATTAAAACGTCTACCTTTGCGTTCTGTTGTACGAGTGTCGGTATGAACTGGATGCTTTTAATGCCTGTCCTGTACAATCTTTTCTTGGAAGATTGTCCCAGAATTAGCTTGTTATTTCCATGGAATGCAAAGCCTGTTCAATATTACCAGCACAGTTATGGGAGTGCATTCAGTCAGGTATCTGTACAGAGAATGCAATCGCTCTTGTCTATACTAGCTTGTCTGTCGATTTTTCATATCAAATAGTCGATACCACGTATCAGACAGACCTGGCTATCTGACAATTCGTTGTCAGTTTCTTAGACCGACCAAGCGAATTCGTTGCTTTAGCTGTTTTCCATGTCTGCTGCACGAGGCTGTAAGAGTGAAGTTTACAATTTTTACACACATACACATACATACACACACACACACACACACACACACACACACACACACACACACACACACGAGAAAGAGTGAGTGAGTGAGAGAGAGAGAGAGAGAGAGAGAGAGAGAGAGAGAGAGAGAGAAAGAGAATAGGCATTGTAGACACTTCAAGAAGATCTCCTCTACCTAGTTATTTCCATTTAAATTAATAATTCTTTTGCTCCGATTATATTTAATCATCATAAACAAACCCGTTAGAGTGAGAGGAATTCGATTATTTTCATCATCCGTTTACATTTTTATTTGTCGTTTCGCTGAATAATTCATGTACCCCATGTTTACGTTGAAAATGAATCTAATTTTCAAGTTGACATTTAATAAATCGCTTAACTTCAATTAGATTCATCACTTTTAGGCTAACGATTCAGTTAATGATCTGTACTTTACGAACAGCTGAAAAGCTACAAAAACATTTAAAATATATATAATAGCCATTTGATAGAAAAGATCAAGGAATCTTATTTGTCTGAAGATAATCGCTTTTATATAATGATCAAGATCACTGCATTTCAATATGCGTTCTTTTAGAATATGATATCTTTTACATTGATCACTTAAAACATTTGGATCTTGACCTTTTGACCGACAGATTAAAAAAATAATTTTTTGTAACACTTTCAAACTTCGGACACTTGTAGAATGTGTCATATAAAACATCTTTTACTGTTAGTGTTTTTGAGAAAAAACCTTATATTTAGGAAGTTATTTCACGTTAAAGTTGTACTATTTCGGTAATTTCAACCAATCAATGACGTATATTCAGCTAAATAAAATAACTGCCGTTGTTTGTCAACAAGAACTTCTGGCAGTGTACATTTTGTTTGTCACTGTTATTTATGACATCATTCGTGCGTTTGTACTGGCTTTAGCTTTAAGGTTTTAGGGTTAGGGTTTTAGGGTTAAGGTTTTAGGTTTAGGGTTAGGGTTATCATAAATAACGGTGACAAACGAAATACACACCGCAGGAAGTTCTTGTTGACAAACAACGGCAGTAATTTTATTCAGTTGAATACACGTCATTGATTGGTTGAAATTACCGAAATACTACAACTTTAACGTGAAATAACTTCCTAAATATAAGGTTTTCTCAAAAACGCTAACAGTAAAAGATGTTTTATATGACACATTATACCAGTGTCCGAAGTTTGAAAGTGTTTAGTTACAAAAAATTATTTTTTAAAATCTGTCGGTCAAAAGGCAAAGAGCCAAACATTTTCCTATATTCTTTGAACCGAAACTCATCAAGTAAAGATTGTCAACGTTGTCGGTTTTATTTCACCGACGGAAGAGTGTTGATAATACAAATAATTATTACTTATAATTTAATCAATCTTCAAACAATCTTCAACCTCCGCAAGAAACACACTGGGACCATAGTTTGCTTTTTATTCAACGGACAACGACTAATCAACGAAGTCCCTGGGCACGTCTCAGATCCTGTTTCTTCACGTTTCAAACACGTCTAAATTAATTTAAATAGTTAAATTATGGAGAACCACAGCTAGTTAATGCTTCTGTGATGGACATTTTACAAGTAGATTGCCGCAGGAAAACCTCATTACTAAGAAGGCGTACTTTATTCTTTTCCATAACTTTAATGTTAATATAGAGCAATTTTTGAAATCGATCTTGCATGATCTATTACTTGCTTTGGTTATTGAATTACTGCCATACTGGGGCACAACCTTGAAAGGTTTAGTCGAATAAATCGAACCTAATTCTTTATTTTTAAGTCTGGTACTTATTCTATCAATCTGTTTTACCGAACTACTGACTTACGGTGACGTAAACAAACTAACACCGGTTGTCAAGCAGTGGGGAGTAACAAGCACACATACATGCATCCCACATTCTACGGGCTTCCTCACAGTTTCTATCTACCAAATTCATTCACAAGGTATTGGTTGGCCCGGAGCTATAGAAGAAATTTGCCTAATGTAACTGAACCCGAACCTGCGTGGTTACAAAGCGAGCTTCTTAGCCACACAATTATGTCTGCGCGTAGATGAGATATTAATCATATTGATGCTATCGAATTTATATGCATTCAGTTTATAGAGCACCCAGCAAAAGACAGATCAAGAAAACTAATTTAGCTTTAAAATGGGTCTTTAATATTGAGTTTCACAATGTTCAACATCGTTATGATTATGTGTGTGTCACTTTGATGATATAGACCCTAGTGCGCTGTAGCAATTTTTTCTTCATTCATACCTGCAAAGAAATTGGGAAATACATGAAAATCACTGTTTCCCATACATCACTCCAAAATAAATTCATTGAATCCATACAGTGAACTGTACCATTTTTTGTGTCAGGGCTTTCTCATCTTATCTTTTCTATATTGATATGATTTCAAAATGGCTTCAGAAAAGACAAGCAAATGAAGTGAGCTGTATGTAGGAGATTGAGATGGAACTGGTCAATACATCAGATAAATCTCCCTCAAATATAATTTGAGACATCATATCGATTTGTCAAAAAAGCATCACAATAGTTTGTTGAGAAAACAATCAAGCTCTGTTATTAGCAATGTATTAATAAATTTCTTTTAAACAGTTGGCAATATCCTTGTACATTTCTTTTAAATAGTTTGCAATATCCTTGTAAATTTATTTTACTTCTACTCTAACGGTGAAACGCTAGATCTCTTACTCATCATGAAATATTTGCAACTTACGCACCAATATTATATCTAAAAGAGTTGTGTCTAGATATATCCAGAAATAGAATTTATGGATATATCCAGGAACAACTCTGTGTCTCAGAAAGAGTATACTGGAATAATATACTCGGAGTTCATGGTGGCGAGCTGGCAGAAACATTAGCATGCCTGGTGAAATGCTTCGCAGTATTTCGTTTGTCTTTACGTTCTGAGTTCAAATTCCGCTGAGGTCGACCTTGCCTTTCATCCCTTCGGGATCGATAAATTAAGTACCAGTTGCGTACTAATCGACTGGCCATCTTCCCCAAAATTTATGGACTTGTGCCTAGAGTAGAAAAGAATATACTCTGAGTTCCTGGAATTGAGTTTTGAGTTTCTAAAATAGAAAGAAGAAACACCATAGTAGAAACCTAAAATATTTATGAGAATGCATCACAGTATTATTTTTGTTATTAATTAGTCAGAAAAGTCTGAATAGTTCTTTGGCCTTTTAAAGACCTTCCAGTTAGGTGAAATCAATGTATCAACGTCTGCTAAAAAACAGGCGAGAAGAATTTCATATGAGTTGCAGGACTAGAGAGGAATAATTGGAGAAAAAAATTTTCTGAGACCAGTGGGCTAACACAATAGGGAAAGCCCTAATAGTTGTTTGCAGCTTGTTAATTCAGATGAGCTGAGGCTGTTACAGTAAAAGTAGAAACTGAGAAAAGAAACATCATGTTTGTAAGCTAGTGATTGTAGCGTGCGGTAAAAGATTCTGTCAATAAGTGGACGATTTTCTTTTGGACGCAGTTTTGGATGTATGCTTGTAGTACCAGCACCGTTCCAGAAATGTAACCATTATTCTAATGTGGACTGTTCTTGAATTATGAAGAATGTCTTCCACAAATAAAGGCTATAGTATTCTTACGCTCTGAAGAAGAAATTTAGTCTTGCGGTACTGCTTTATGGTGCAGTTTTGACAATGCTTCATATGTGAAGTCGCCATGATAACTCAGAAATTGGGAAGCCAAGTATTTCTTGTGATTTTGATGGCTTAAATGGTGTGCTGTCTATACGTATAAATGGCATTAATGAAGACTGTTTTCTAGATAGCTGAATGACTGTTAAAATAGTGTATGTTGTCGCATCAGCTTTGAATTTAGTATTCACGGTCTCAGACCATAAAATTAAATCAAGTCTGACGTGAAGAAATGTTTAGAATGTATGTAAATGACGCCTATAAAGGAGTAATAAAAAGTGATAACATCTGCGTTGCAGCATAAACAAGTGGAAGTATCAGAATATGAATTGTTAATGTACAAAGGAATTAATGCTTCAGGGTAACCAAACCATAAGATGTAGTAGAGTTCATAGAATCTATGTATCGGTGAGAGTCCCGCCCAGACTCATTGTAATGCAGCAGTCTGACAAGAAGCATCCGACCTAAAAGATGAGAAATTAATTCTATAGATTTATGGGGAGGGGTTATGTGACAATGGCCTGCCAGATCTAGTCGCTTTTGACAAGTAAACACTGCTTTATCTAAATACAAATTGATATACTAATATGTATATATCTGAATAGTTTTATGAAATTTTATTATACATATTTTGAACTTTGTATGGGTTAAAGAAGATATACAGTTGCTATGTTAAAGTTGGGCAGTGAGTTGGCAGAAGTCCGAGCACGCCAGACACAATGTCTTCGAACATTTTCTTTTCTTATGTTCTAAGTTCATATGTCAGTCGTTTGCCTTCATTCCTCTGTAGTTTGAAAAATATTTACCAATAGTATAAACAATATAAAGATGTCGATAAAATTGACAGTATACCGACGTAACAAAAGCTGGCATTCTGATGAGGCAAAATCACTATTATATGGATCACTTACCCACAAGAAAACGCGACAATCATAAATCCCATTTCGCTTCCCTTGAAGATATGTTTCATGTTAGAAACCTAATCAAAATGCAACATTACTTCTTGTTATTAGCATTAGTTTTCGGGATGAGGCTACTTTCAAATGTAGGATGCAAAAATCGATACAAACGTTGTAAACGATTTGATTCACGTTATATAATGAGTTTTTCCAAAGTAATGATTCTTGATAAATGAGAATGCCACTCACGGTAAGAGAAATGGCAGTGACTATTGATTTTTCAAATCTAATAATGGTATTGTATCACCATTTAGCTTCCATATTTATGGAATTCTGGTTAGAAATAAGTTAACACATAGATTATCAGGGAGTTTCGCGAATCCAACGTAAAAGAGGTTTCTGCTTTGTTTCTAAAAAATTTCAGTTTAGTTAACTAATCAATATGATATATTTTGGCAACCTGTCAATCAATAATAAATATAATATACAGGAAAAGTCTGTAGAGAAACTATAAGTCTCTGGGCCCTTAATCGATTTGAGTATAAGTTGTTAAGCTACTTAAGCAACTTCAAAGTTACAAACGTCCCAGTATCAGTTCCTTATCTCTTTAAATGCAAAACACTTGTACTCTGTTGATGAGGAAACGGCGAAATGTCCCTGATGAGAGAAAAGCCGGCAGGGTCTGTGAGACTGGAAACCGAAAACCGGGGCTGCTATATTGGACGGTAAGGTCAATCCAGTGTCGTCACGCCAAACGTTGCATATCTGTTGCGGGTTAAACATTAACAAAAGCGACTAGAATAGTTGATAGAGTTTACTATGCATGTCTGAAAGCTTTGTTACTGAAATACAACAAATGCCTAAAAAAAATAGCCATCTTTGATGAGAAAATTAATAAGGATTTAATATTTTTTCGCAATCTATATTTTTATTTCTGAGATATAGCGGCGAGTTTAGCGATAAAAGTGTTTTTTATTGATAAAATAATGGTTATATTATGTTTTATTTTGTTATTGTTTGAGGTTATTGATGAATTATTACTTTTGCAACAATTGCTCTCAGTGTGGAGAGACTATTTTTTTTTCAAAGCAAATGTCTTCAAATGAAGATAAATCAACAGTATATTGGTCATAGTTAGAAATCACATTTTTCTGTGTTTGCTGATTTATATTACTCAAATTCTAAAATTGATAGGAAATCAATTTTTTTCACTATCCAGTGTAAAAATAAAATAAAAATAACTAAACACTAGATTTCAGCTAAACTAGTAGCGGTTTGCATCAGCAATGATCAAATAAAAGTAAAATGCAAACAACTGAGACACCTTAGTGTACTGTGAGACTTCACTATGTAAAACGACATATATATGTTCTGTTACAAATATACGAATTACAAGCACACGAATATACTTCAGTTTTTTTCTAATAAAAAGAGAATATTTGTTACTTTAAAAATAGATGAGGGAAAACAAACAAAAACATTTCAAGCGGTTGGATTAGAATTTAAACTTTATGACACCCAAATTTAAGTGATTTTTTAACTTAAATATAGGCTTTGATACCTAACAATATCATGTTCAAATCACACTGTAGTTCACTTCAAGCTACATTTCTCCTGGATAGATAAACCTTATCGATAAAGTCTGCTAAAAAATTATATTTTTTTCTATCACTCATAAGAAGTGGTGCTTTACTGAGCCCTTACGGATAGGTGGATAGAAATGGCTTAGAGTAGATGATATGGTAGATGTTCAGTTTGAAATTTGGATGCTGCTGCTGTCCCATTGCAAGTAAAGCTGGTCGGTTCAGACCGAGAGAATAGCCAAAGATTGAACACTATCACCATTTTCCCGTTCCAAGGTCCCAAGTCTCTAATTTGTGATGCAGCTTGTAGCGATACTTTTTTCCAGCTGTAAGCTGCTGAACGGTGTACAAAAGAGGAAAAAAGTGGATTCATTGGGATACAAGTATCCCTGAGACGGTTGTTATATACATCACTTTTATTTTATCAAGTATTAAAGGTTGTCGTGATTATGTAGGATCCAATCCAAATGACAACGTAGATCAAGTAGGTACTGCAAATTTAGGGTGAATACTTGATAAGTGTAAGCACCTGTATACGCCAGATAGTAGCAAAGGTGAGAGATATTCTCTCTCACCTCTGCCACTATATATATATATATATATATATATATATATATATAAAATAACTTCTTAAAACATAAATATTCTTGACAAGTCATACAAGGACGAAAACCGGTTGAATAAATATATATTTATATATTTTATCATTTTCTCATTTTATTAAAATTTTCTTTCATTTGAGCATTCTGCATTTAAAAAAAAATTTTCCTTACTTATCATTTCTCCACGTGCGGTCAACACAACCCCACCATTTATTGATCTGTACCCTCTACCACACGTGTGATTCAGAATGCCTCCGAAAAACAAGAGCACTCTTACAGAGACAGTCACCAATAAGACCATTCTAAAAGAACTCAAAGTACTCAATACACATCTACTTACATTCTCCAAAAAAATTGACGAACTTCTCCTTCAATCCCGGACAACTCAGAAAACAACCATCATCAACAACTTTCGGATAAAATTGATGTAAACCTAAACGAAATCAACACTACACTGAAAACTCTACTTTCGGATAAGATAGATGTAAACCTAAATGAAATCAACACTACACGGAAAACTCTACTTACCAATTCAACGCCAAAGAGACCTCAGACACCACTCAACACACAGAAGGAACACATTTCAACCCCAGCACAACGCATTAAAAACCAGATCATCACTACTTGGACTAAGAAACTACACAACAGAAAACTTCTCTTCTGGAACATGCTCAAAAACCAAAACAAAGCTGAAATTTACGACAAATGGTTAAACTCCTCCCCTATCATACTACCCCGAAAATTCCAAATCAAACACATCCCAGACGAACCTGAAAAACAACGCTCCCTAAGAGAAAAACTAACATTGGAAAAATGAAAACCGAAGTAGAACTTCTAAAACTCAGAGCACAAAACCACGAACAAAAATACACAAAAATAGACGATGAGATACTTCTAGAACTAACCTCACACACCAACGAACAGCCCCTCGAACTTGTTATTAAACTATGGAAAGATGAATGTGAAAAGGAAGAACGAACCTCCCTCAAACGCTGGGAAAACAACAAAGATTTCTTCCTCAACTATGAAACACAATTCATATTAAACCATAAATCCAAAAACCCATTCATAAAAGTACCCACAACACAGACTTCCACTGTACCCCATAAAACACCATTCCAAACCGCACCTCAAATACACATACTCTCCAAACCCCCTCCTAACAGAACACAACCCCCCAACCATATAAAAAACCTTTTCCCCCCCGAAACATCTCAAACAAGACCCACCACAAAACCTGGTTTTCCAATCACTCTAACACCCCTCCCCCACCGATTAGAACCTTCAAGAACCTCCCATACACTAGAAATTATCCCCCACTCAAGGCTCCCCTCCCTCACACTAATAACAAACAAGGCATCCTACCCACACCGATACATATAAGACCCACCCAACGAACCCCCTATAGTCCACCCATCCAACAACCACATTCCTACCACATCTCCTACAGATCTCCAAACCCTCACATCCCACACGAACCCAATCACCACAACTACATACCCCCCTACATCCCCCCATACAATCTACCAGTCACACACCCACAAACCCATCGCATTTCTCACAAATCCTTACACCATCGCATCCCATACCAACACAAATACGACAACTACCTACCCCCCTCCAACCTCCCCACCCAAAAACACTCCTACACATACAACCAGAACTTTAACAAAGAATACACCCCTTACCTCAACAACCATTTTTTAGACAGAGGGGAAAAATACAACACCACCGCTAACACAGACCCAAAAAAAGAAAAAACAATTATAAACCTCTCCAGCAAAACACTGACACCAACCCAAATCAACATCCTAGCAAGAGGTTTGAAATTCACACCCACCCCAAGAACACCCAACCCCCGGAGGTCAAGGATGACGTTTCTGAATTCTGCAGAAAACTTCGCCTAACAGAAGCTTTGACAGATATCAACAATGGGGACGATTCATTGATCAGAAATAAAAGCAACTTCCTACCACCAAAAGGGAGAAATAAAACACTGGACGATTTCTGTAAACACATCCAGAGTCTCCCCTTTACCCCAAGCAAAACCAAGGTAAAATCCAATTTCAGTAAGGAAGAATGGGAAAACCTACGTGACATACAACTGGATAAAAACCTCACCATCAAAGAAGCGGACAAAGGGAGTGCTGTGGTCCTTATGGACACGGAATTTTATAAACACCTAGTGTTCTCCATGCTTAACAATAACATTTTCTATGAGGTTATAACAACTACAAACAGCAAAAAACAATCAGAAACCTCACCACACTCATACGCCAACACGGTCAGGGACTCACAGAAAAAGAAAGGGATTATATCACCATTTTCAAATGCAAGCCCAGCCTTTTTTATGGCCTTCCTAAAATCCATAAAAACAAATACATCACCGAAGCCTGCAAACTCTCCACTGACATCCACATCAACATCAAAGCACCGGAGGACCTAAAACTAAGGCCCATCGTGGCTGGTACCTCCTGTGAAACACACCGCCTGAGTAACTTCCTAGACATCCTTTTGAAACCTTTCCTTACCCACATCAAAAGTTTCATTAGGGATGATCTGGACATGCTCAAACACCTCCCGAAAACAGTTAACGAGGAGGCACTCCTGGTATCCTTTGATGTCATCAACCTCTACACCAACATTCCACACGAGTATGGTATAGAGGCAATTGACTTCTGGCTAGAAAAACACCCAGAGACATTCCCTGACCGCATTAACAAGTCTTTTATTACAGAATCTCTTAAGTTCATTCTGACAAACAATTTTTTTCTCTTCGACGACACACACTACCGTCAAAAATGTGGCATTGCGATGGGTACCAAGGCTGCACCAGTCCTTGCGAACCTCATAATGGGTTACTTCGAACTGTCACTCTATGAAATATCAAGCCAGAAATTTGGACATGTTTTCCACACCTACCTAATGGAAAACTGGAAAAGGTATTTAGATGATTGTTTCATCATATGGAAAGAACCTTATGAAAAACTCCTGGAATTCAAAACCATACTAAACAACATACATCCCAACATCCAATTCACTATGGAATTAAGCAAACATCATCTCCCATTCCTTGATCTCCTAATTATAAAAACACCTAAGAACCAAATCATAACAGACATCTACCACAAACCTACAGACTCACAACAATACCTCCTCTTTAGTTCATGCCACCCAAAACACACCAAGACAAATATCCCTTTCAATTTAGCTAAAAGGGTATGCACCATTGTCTCGGATCCAAAAACACGAGAAATACGCCTTCAAGACCTCAAAAAAACACTATTACAACGTCAATATCCCTCCACCCTTATAGAGTATGGAATAAAACGCGCCAAAGAACTAGACAACACTACACTGAAAACCACCCAACCTAACACCACACACAACCTCAAAATACTTCCATACATTTCCACCCACAACCCCAAAAATATCGAAGCATACACCACAATCATACAAAACCTCAGTCTACTGTCAACAGACCCAAAAATGAAAAACATTATAAATACACACAAAATCCTCAAATGCAAAAGGCAACACAAATCTTTAAAAAAACTCTTGACAAATGCCAAACTTCACACACCACATCCACCCCCAACAGTAAAAAAATGTGCACGCTCAAACTGTGGTACCTGCCCCTTCTACTTGAAGGCTCTGAATTTACCTTCAAACAAGGTACGAAGTTTAAAATCAAGACTAACTTCTCCTGTTCCTCCGAGAACCTTATCTACGTCCTCACATGCGCTGGTTGCCAACATAATTATGTTGGACAAACGAGTCTCCCGTTACGTAAACGAGTAACGGTGCATAAAGAACAAATAAATCTCCCGGAATACCGACAAATTCCACTGAGTGACCACTTAGACTCATGTGCTAAAGACTTAAACCCCAAATTCTATATATTCCCCTTCTACCAATGTAAAGACGGGATCACCACACAGGAGAGAATTAACAAGGAGAATCTCTTTATTGAAAAATTCCAAACACAACTTAATATGCAAACTCCTCGTTGATCAAACTTCCTTTCTCTACCTCACTCTTCATGGATGGACTAACACAAATATATAAAGATACCATGCATTCATCACTTCAAGCTAAAACTTATATTCTTTAAATATCATTTTTACTATTGTTGTTATTACTATCATTTTTATTATAAATGATATGACAATTTGAAATGCAATTGTCTATGCATTTATATTATTAGAAAATAATATAAATAAAGTGTTAAAATCTGAAAGTTAAGTTAACAAGCAATTATATAAAAAAGATAATGCAAATGAAGCTAAAATGATAGTTTTATAATTTGGGTTTTATTGAAGAACTCAAAAGAGTTGTCTCCCCTTACACAACACAGGAACTGAAGAACCAGGACCACAATTACTACTACTTCCTGTCCTGCAACATGCTGAATTTAACAACACAACACATCACATGCTCTTAATCCCTTTGGATCTTAACACCTCAAGGTAATTTTTTGGTGTAAACAACCATAAAACTCAAGATACACAACGAACTCACAATGTATCGGAGAACTTATTTTTTAATTTTTGTACATTTTTATCATTATTCTTTTACAAAAAACAATGCAATTTTCTTTTTTTCCCCTTTCTAATTTTTAAAATAACTTCTTAAAACATAATATTCTTGACAAGTCATACAAGGACGAAAACCGGTTGAATAAATATATATTTATATATTTTATCATTTTCTCATTTTATTAAAATTTTCTTTCATTTGAGCATTCTGCATTTTTAAAAAAAAATTTTCCTTCCTTATTATCATTTCTCCACGTGCGGTCAACACAACCCCACCATTTATTGATCTATATATATATATATATATAATCAATAATAATAAAGGGTAAATTAATTAATTAACTAATTAATAATTAATAATTCTACCAAGTAGTTTCGGCATGTTAAAAGGACCTTTATCGGTAAACTTAAACAATAATTTTTATAATTATGAATATAATTATAATTATTTACTCAATAACAAACTGGGGTAGGTGAGGGAGAATACGAGATCTCATTCGTATATTTTGAATTCGTTGGTACTGGTCATTGTTATAGTTTGTCTGATGTTACTTGAATCAGATAGGTATGTTCAAATTTTTTCAGTGCTCTCAAATTTAAAATCTTGAAATACTGTGCTGAGGAGCGAGAATGATTGGAATGGAAATGCGATTTTTGCATTTTTTATATCTATCTAACTCCGAAACGCGTTCACAGTTAATCAAATGCCGAGTGAATTTCGTTGTTTTTTCTCTTTGCCTACGTGAATTGTTTTTGAGTATATGTTTTCTGGGAGATTTTCTTATGGTAGAGAAATAGCTAGTTTCTTTGGCTGCTATTTCTAAATTTCGGTATATGGTGAAACAATTTTTTTTTTGCTGAACCCTAATTATAATTATACTCATAATTATAAAAATTATATATATATATATATATGTGTGTGTGTGTGTGTGTGCAGGCGCATGGCTTACGATCGTGAGGTTGTAAGTTCGAATCCTGAACCGGGCTGCGTGTTTGTTCTTGAGCAACGACACTTATTTCACTTTGCTCCAGTTCACTCAGCTGTAGAAATGAGTTGCGCGGTCACAGGTGCCAAGCTGTATCGGCTGTCGCCTTTCCGTTGGATTAACACTGGTTGCGTGGAGAGGGGAGGTTGATATGCATGGGCGACTGCTGGTTTTCCATAAACAACCTTGCCCGGACTTGTGTCTGGGAGGGTAACTTTCTAGGTGCAATCCCACGGTCTGTCATGACCGAAGGTGGTCTCAGCAGCATAACACGGAGTAGTCGAAGCAGGGGCAGCTGAAGAAGGGGAATGTTCCTTGTGTTTTATGTATTGTACTCTGTTTTTTCGTTGTTTGAAAAAGTTCGTTTCCATGTTTTTGTTTTTATGTTTTCGTATCTCATTGTGTTCTACGTTTTTTTGGTGTCCTGTACTCATATATGCATGTATATATACATATAGAAGTAGGTATGTACATATATGTATGTATGTATGCATATGTTTTATTTATTGATTTGTTATTATATGATCGAACGCCACGCATCCACTTCCATGTAAGTTATATCTATCTATCTATCGATCTATCTATCTATCTATCTATCTATCTATCTATCTATCTATCTATCTATCTATCTATCTATCTATCTATCTATCTATTATCTATCTATCTATCTACCTACCTACCTACCTACCTATCTATCTATCTATCTATCTATCTATCTATCTATATATCTATCTATCTATCTATCTATCTATCTATCTATCTATCTATCTATCTATCTATCTATCTATCTATCTATATATATATATATATATATATATATATATATATATATATACATATATATATATAGGGTAATACACCAGTGGATTCATTGGGATACAGGTATCACTTAGACGGTTGTTAGCCACTACACACATTTTTCTCTCCTTGTTTTTCTCCTTGTTTTTTCTGTGTTCCTTTCTGTAGAAGAGCGTAGGCTCGAACGTAAAATACTTTTTCTATTCCCGAGCGTTATACTAATACATCTGTTGTTTTGTACACCACCTGTCTTCGTCTTTTGCTTTTTTCGTAAACTCTCCCTATATATATATATATATATATATATATTATATATATATATATGTGTGTGTGTGTGTGTGTGTGTGCAGGCGCATGGCTTACGATCGTGAGGTTGTAAGTTCGAATCCTGAACCGGGCTGCGTGTTTTGTTCTTGAGCAAGACACTTTATTTCACTTTGCTCCAGTTCACTCAGCTGTAGAAATGAGTTGCGCGGTCACAGGTGCCAAGCTGTATCGGCTGTCGCCTTTCCGTTGGATAACACTGGTTGCGTGGAGAGGGGAGGTTGATATGCATGGGCGACTGCTGGTTTTCCATAAACAACCTTGCCCGGACTTGTGTCTGGGAGGGTAACTTTCTAGGTGCAATCCCACGGTCTGTCATGACCGAAGGTGGTCTCAGCAGCATAACACGGAGTAGTCGAAGCAGGGGCAGCTGAAGAAGGGGAATGTTCCTTGTGTTTTATGTATTGTACTCTGTTTTTTCGTTGTTTGAAAAAGTTCGTTTCCATGTTTTTGTTTTTATGTTTTCGTATCTCATTGTGTTCTACGTTTTTTTGGTGTCCTGTACTCATATATGCATGTATATATACATATAGAAGTAGGTATGTACATATATGTATGTATGTATGCATATGTTTTATTTATTGATTTGTTATTATATGATCGAACGCCACGCATCCACTTCCATGTAAGTTATATCTATCTATCTATCGATCTATCTATCTATCTATCTATCTATCTATCTATCTATCTATCTATCTATCTATCTATCTATCTATCTATCTATCTATCTATCTATCTACCTACCTACCTACCTACCTACCTACCTACCTATCTATCTATCTATCTATCTATCTATCTATCTATCTATCTATCTATCTATCTATCTATCTATCTATCTATCTATCTATCTATCTATCTATCTATCTATCTATCTATATATATATATATATATATATATATATATATATATATATATACATATATATATATAGGGTAATACACCAGTGGATTCATTGGGATACAGGTATCACTTAGACGGTTGTTAGCCACTACACACATTTTTCTCTCCTTGTTTTTCTCCTTGTTTTTTCTGTGTTCCTTTCTGTAGAAGAGCGTAGGCTCGAAACGTAAAATACTTTTTCTATTCCCGAGCGTTATACTAATACATCTGTTTGTTTTGTACACCACCTGTCTTCGTCTTTTGCTTTTTTCGTAAACTCTCCCTATATATATATATATATATATATATATATATATACGAGTAATTTTGCCGAAAACATTCGTGAGCAGAGCGTCATTAGCCCACAGCACAAAACGAAGCGAAATAACAGTCGTCCCCATCCCATACACACACTGTTGACATTAGTTTCACTATAAGTAATAAAAGAGATATAATAGAATACAGAATATTGATTAGTAGCTTTGGAACACCAGAGAGTATAATTTCTAACAACATTTATATATGGAAAAATTCCGGATATTTGCGAATATCAAAACATAATTTATGGAAAATTCATTTGGAAACTATGCACAATGACAATATGATAGAATTTCGGGGGACATTCTGATTACTGTTATCTTATCGAATGTGATATATGTAAATATAAAATGAATTAAACAAGGCAAGAGAACAGCTGTGGATACGTGTCTCTACTTCATTAGGCGTTAATCTATATGCATACACATATATGCGAGTATTTATGTGTATATATACATAGGTACACATACACACACAGTTTGTATTTATATACATATAGATATAAATATGTATGTACACTTATTTGCATATATATAATCTCTCTCTCTCTCTCTCTTTCTCTCTCGACACACATATATACCTGTATATATATATATTATATATATATATATATATCTCTTATTATAAAAGGCAGATTTTATCTGCCTCCCTTTGGGAGTTATAGAAATCTACAATATAGGATTTCTTCAATTACAATTTACCTAGCAATTTTAAGAGTACAATGCATCGCGTCATGCCAGGTCCAGTTTTTAAAATTTTAACTCCAATTAAGCAAAATTTACAGAAAACTCACATTCTGGTGGTGTGTCAAACGCTTTTCTTAGTCTGGTTTACACCACACGCAAACGCACACACACACAAGGGAGCGAATTGTTCACTGACGCTATCACCTTCTCTCCTTTTGTCTTTGCAAGTTGGCAGCTATTAAAGTGAAAACAGTGAATCCGACAGCGATTAGAACACGAATTAGCACCTGAATGGAGTGAAAATTTAAAAACTGTTTCTTTCGGTGATTTTTCTGAAGAAACTGCACCAAGCCACAGACTTTCCCAGAAGGGTAAAGCCTTAGCTATTTCTATTTACTTTTTCGAATGAGCCCATTTGAAATCATTACGGCAGAAACAGAAACGAAACGTTACGCTAAACGTAAACAAAACGAAAGAAACGATAGTTTGTTATTTCCCACAACCTTAAATGAAATTAAGGCCTATTTTACCATAAATATTATTATGGGTATCAGAAAGTTACCAGAATAACAAATTCTATCGTAAAATTTTGTTGTATACCCAATTGAATATTAGCTAATAACCCATTTTCTATAGCGATGTTTGAAAAAAATTTTAATAATTTTACAGAATGTTACCCAGAGAATAAAAATTCTATCGTAAAATTTTGTTGTATACCCAATTGAATATTAGCTAATAACCCATTTTCTATAGCGATGTTTGAACAAAATTTTAATAATTTTACAGAAAGTTACCCAGAATAACAAACGAGCCCTTCAGGGTATTAGCGCGCGTCTACGATGAGTCTACGATTTAAAAAAAAATTACGATCATATTTTTCCATTTAATTGCATTTTTTTCGCTTTTATATAAGGGAAGTAACTCTCTAAAAATATCTACGATGTGTCAAGATTTAAAGAAAATTACCTTAATTTTTTTTCAATTTTTAATGCATTTTTTTGCTATTTTTTGGCTATAACTCTCTAAAAATGCTTATATAGTTATTTCCCTTACAAACCCGAGCAACGCCGGGCGATACTGCTAGTCTTATTATAAAAGGCAGTTTTATCTGCCTCCCTTTGGGAGTTATAGAAATCTACAATATAGGATTTCTTCAATTACAATTTACCTAGCAATTTTAAGAGTACAATGCATCGCGTCATGCCAGGTTCCAGTTTTTAAAATTAAACTCCAATTAAGCAAAATTTACCAGAAAACTCACATTCTGGTGTGTGTGTCAACGCTTTCTTAGTCTGGTTTACACCACACGCAAACGCACACACACAAAGGGAGCGAATTGTTTCACTGACGCTATCACCTTTCTCCTCCTTTGTCTTTGCAAGTTGGCAGCTATTAAAGTGAAAACAGTGAATCCGACAGCGATTAAGAACACGAATTAGCACCTGAATGGAGTGAAAATTTAAAAACTGTTTCTTTCGGTGATTTTTCTGAAGAAACTGCACCAAGCCACAGACTTTCCCAGAAGAGTAAAGCCTTACACTATTTCTATATTTACTTTTTCGAATGAGCCCATTTGAAATCATTACGGCAGAAACGAACTGTTACGCTAAACGTAAACAAAACGAAAGAAACGATAGTTTTGTTATTCCCACAACCTTAAATGAAATTAAGGCCTATTTTACCATAAATATTATTATGGGTATCAGAAGTTACCCAGAATAACAAATTCTATCGTAAAATTTTGTGTATACCCAATTGAATATTAGCTAATAACCCATTTTCTATAGCGATGTTTGAACAAAATTTTAATAATTTTACAGAAAGTTACCCAGAATAACAAATTCTATCGTAAAATTTTTTTGTATACCAATTGAATATTAGCTAATAACCATTTTCTATAGCGATGTTTGAACAAAATTTTAATAATTTTACAGAATTTTACCCAGAATAACAAATTCTTCGTAAAATTTTGTTGTATACCCAATTGAATATTAGCTAATAACCCATTTTCTATAGCGATGTTTGAACAAAATTTTAATAATTTTACAGAAGTTACCCAGAATAACAAACGAGCCCTTCAGGGTATTAGCGCGCGTCTACGATGAGTCTACGATTTACAAAAAAAATTACGATCATATTTTTCCATTTTAATGCATTTTTTTCGCTTTTATATAAGGGAAGTAACTCTCTAAAAATATACGATGTGTCAACGATTTAAAGAAAAATTTACCTTAATTTTTTTTCAATTTTTAATGCATTTTTTTGCTATTTTTTGGCTATAACTCTCTAAAAATGCTTATATAGTTTTTCCCTTACAAACCGAGCAACGCCGGGCGATACTGCTAGTATATATATATATATATATATATAATAAAATATTAGGGAATAAATCCAAACTTACAGGGAAAAATCAGATTTAGGATTAAATCCAATTTTATAGTATAAATATATTATATTATATTATATTAAATTAGAGATAAAACCACTATTAGGCAAATCAAACAATGAAAAACATAAGCCAATACATAAAATTAATTTAATTTATATTATTTTAAATATATATCAAAAGTATTAAAAGTTTAATAAAAGATAAAGAGTAATATATATATATATTCGAAACGTAAAAGATTTTTTTTATTTATATTCCTGAGCGCCATACTAATACAATTGTTTGTTTGTATTCCACCTGCCTTCGTCTTTTGTTTATTTCATAAAGCTTCCCGTTATATATACAGACATGCAGGAAGTAAATAGACACCTTTAATTTTCAAAATGTCTAATCTAAGCGTCTTACTATGTTTTCAGCGGTGTAGAGTTTACAATGTAATCATTCTTTTTCATTCCAGGTGCCATTATATTAAAAGTTTACGAAGAGTAACCATTCCACGCACAAAAAATTCAGCAGAACTGTCATATTTTCAAAGAGGTCGTATTGTTGGGCAATCTGAGGCTGGTCTTAGGCAGCCAAAAATAGCCGAAAATCTTCAAATTCCTTTTATTAATAGAATTATAGTGCAATTCAAAAGACGAGGAAAAGAATCAACAGATTCTCGTCCCGGCTGACCTGGGCCCTCAGAAAGGAAGATTCGCTGTTTGAAGAGAATTGTAGAAAACGAACGTGTTCGAACGTTTCTGACATTGCAAAGCAGCTAGAAGTTGGTCCAAGAACGTGTGTTACATATGTGCATAAGCTTGGGTATTATGAACAAGCAGCTAGAAGAAAACCTCTTCTTCAAGCATGAAAAGAAAGAAATGGGCTAAGGAGATGTCAGAAAAACCCAGTTCATTTTGGGATAGAGTGATTTTCTCAGCTGAATCCAGATTTGCATTATTTTGAGACAGTAGACGTGTTTGGGTCTGGAGGCTTCCCAATCAAGAATTTGATTTGAAACGACTCCAACCAACTGTAAAACATGGCGGTATCTCTGTAATGGTATGGGGAGCTGTCACCAGCAATGGTCGTTCTGAGCTGATCGAATGTGTTGGAACCATAAAGTCTGAAAAATACATCGAAATACTTATGCAAAGACTACTTCCGATGTATTCACACGATAACATAACAAAAAATGAGTTTTTATTCGTGGAAGATGGGGTTCCATGCCACACAGCGAAAAGGAATCAACAATGGCTGACTGAAGATGGGATCAAAAAGCTTCCTTGGCCGAGCCAATCTCCTGACATGAATCCAATTGAAAATCTGTGGAACATACTAGATAGAACGATACGAAAAACTCGACAGAAACCTATATCTAAAGATGAATTGTTTCGTTTTTTGCGTGAAAAGTGAGCAGAAATTCCACAAGAGACAATCACAAAGCTCATCAGTTCAATGCCAAAAAGCGTTTCTGAATTAATTACTGCAAAGGGAATGTCAACTAAATACTAAAGTAAGTAGTCCTGCCTATCGATTACTTTTCAATTGTTCGCTTGGCGTATTAAATAAAAGATTTTGAAAATTAAAGGTGTC
Organism: Octopus sinensis; assembly: GCF_006345805.1. Taxonomy (NCBI): domain Eukaryota; kingdom Metazoa; phylum Mollusca; class Cephalopoda; order Octopoda; family Octopodidae; genus Octopus; species Octopus sinensis. The sequence continues at coordinate 171,496,194 of NC_042998.1, forward strand.
TATTTACTTTCTGCATGTCTGTGTATGTATGTGTATGTATGTATATATATATATATATATATATATATATATATATATATATATATATATATAACCTTCGAAACGCAGAGTAGATGAAACCATGGCGACTGAAGAAGGGGAATTTTCCTTGTGTTATTTGTCCTGTACTCTATTTTTGTTGTTGTTTAAGAAACATGTCCAGTTCCTTGGTTTTGTGTTTATGTTTTCGTTTCTCATTGTGTTCGACGTTTTTTTTTGTGTCCTGTACCCATATATGCGTGTATATATACATGTAGAGGTTGGTAGTACATATATGTATATATATGCATATGTTTTATTTATTAATATATTATATGACAGAACGCACGCATCCATTTCTAAGTAAGATTGTTCTTGATATTAATAATGATGCGCACTCTTGATCTTTCTGTCCCCTCCCTTTCTCAGCCTTCATTCTTTCTGGTTTCCTTTTCTCCTACTTAACTGTCTCTCCCTCTCTCTCATTTTTCACTCTCTCTCTCTCTCTCTCTCTCCCTCTCTCTCATTCTTCATTCTTTCTGGTTTCCTCACAACCATTCCCCTTTTTTCTCTCCCTTTCTCTTACTCCTCCTCCTCCTCCCTCCCTCCCGCCGTTAACCTGCGACGAGAGCTTTGCCACTGTCTTTCTGGCCTGACTTCCTTGAAGTATGAACGGCATTTTTCTTTGCTCCTTCGCCGTCCTCAATAATAGCGTTCATAATACTTTTTTTCGTTCGGCTTAACAGCCCTTCTTGTTTTGTTATTCTCCTTGTCCTGTCTTTTACTGTTTATATTTTGTACTGTCGTTACTGTCCTGTTTTTGTTACCATTTTTACCCCTCTGCAAAAAGATCTCAAATTTTATTTGATTTGCTTTTCGCAGGAAGGAAAGTTTCTATCGAAGATGCGTATCGCCTTCACCTTCGAAACGCAGAGTAGATGAAACCATGGCGACTGAAGAAGGGGAATTTTCCTTGTGTTATTTGTCCTGTACTCTATTTTTTGGTTGTTTAAGAAAAATGTCCAGTTCCTTGGTTTTGTGTTTATGTTTTCGTTTCTCATTGTGTTCGACGTTTTTTTGGTGTCCTGTACCCATATATATACATGTAGAGGTTGGTACGTACATATATGTATATATATATGCATATGTTTTATTTATTAAGATATATATGTGTGTGTGTGTGTGTATATGTGTATATATATATATATATATATATATATATATATATATATATATTATATATATATATATGTATGTATATATATCAGAAATTAAAATAACAAGAGAAAGAGAAATATGGGGTTTAAACTTTACGACAGTTGTTTCAGTAGAATTTTCTTAATGTATTCATAAATTATATCATAGCATATAGTCCGTTACATTCGGGTAAAATTTTAGTTAAGATATCAAACAGTTGAGATAATACACCAAATATGATGAATCGAACATTGTTGGATAAGTGACATTTTAAAAAAACAACATTCAAATTTATAGAAAAATTAGAAGTAGTGGCTTTAAGAGTTATGCGAGAAGCAAAGAGATCAAACAGCTATATTATCTGAAATCACTTATCTAAATTAGTTTATAGCTAATATTGGCGTTGAGAGCGTACAAGAATCACAGATTTCACATTAAGGGGATTAAAGTCAAGCAGATATTTTGTCAGTTAAGTCAGACAAAAGGAGACAAATCTCAAGGCAGCGGAAAGCCATAAAACTGTCATCACCATTTTGCTTCGTTAAAGCCGCCTTTTCCAATTTTCTTTTTCTTTAGCTCATAGATCTTGACTGAGTTAAAATACTTTGCATACTAAATAGAATTACGGTAAGGTCTCCCATATATGTTATGATAATTTCTACTATAGGTACAGGGCTTAAATTTTGGTGGAGGGTGAAAGTCAATTTTACAAACCACAGTACTTTTACTGATACTTAGATAATCGATTCCGAAAGAATGAAAGGCAAAGTCGGCCCCCTGCGGAATTTGAATCCAGAATGTAAAACCGGAAGAAATACTGCTAAATATTGGGTTGTCCTGAAAGTTTGTGCCGATTTTTAAAGGAAAGAAAAAGGTCAATAAATACTTGCCATTACATTTTTAATCAACCAAATATGAACCATTTTGCTGCACAATGTGTCTCCATCTTTCCTTTAACTTGAAAAATCCTCTTCCCAGAATTGAAGTGGTTTCATGGCAAATAATTCATCAAGGTATCTTTTTACGTCATCCAAAGAATTGAAATTTTTACCATTAAGACTATTCTATAAAGACCTGAATAAGTGGAAATCCGAAGGGGCAATATCTGGTGAATATGGAGGGTGGGGTAACTCATCTCAGCAGAGCTGCAGCAATTTTTGTCTCGTTCCTAAAGCATCAAGTGACGAAAATGAACTTTCTTATCTTCCATTTTAAAGGGTTACAGAATTATAGGAACATAAACCTTCTTCCACGAAAAGATAGCTTAAACTGTGCTCTAAATGGAGGTGTAGTCAAATCCTATTTTATGGACTCAACCATGTTCTAAAATAAGTCGAAAGGTAAGCTACTATAAATCGACACGAACTTTCCGGACAACACAATATTCTGCCCGCCGTGCTAACGATTGTGCCACTTTGCAGCCTTTCTCGCATATTTAATGTAATGAGTCGCAAAATACCGATTAATCTACGTGTAAGTTAAAAAAAACTTGACCAAAAAGACTCCCGAGAGGTTTAAACTCTGAAAGCATTACATATAAACTTTCGGACATGTATGGTTAAGAAGCTCGCTTTGAAAACACGTTGTTTCGGGTTCAGTTCCACTTTGAGGGACCGTGTGAAAGTGTCTTCTACTATATCTCTGGGGTCGGCCAGTTCCTTGTGAGTGAACGGAAACTGAGTGAAAGCCCGTCTTATGTATATATACATATATATATATATAATATATATATATATATATATACAAGACGGGCTTTCACTCCCTATATATATATATATATATATATATATATATATATATATATATATATATATATATATATATATATATATACAAGACGGGCTTTCACTCCCTATATATATATATATATATATATATATATATATATATATATATATAGGGAGAATTCACACAAAAAAAAACAAAAAGACGAAGACAGGTGGTGTAGAAAACAAACAGATGTATTAGTATAACGCTCGGGAATTGAAAAAGTCTTTAACGTTTCGAGCCTACGCTTTTCCACAGAAAGGAACACAGAAAGAAACAAGGAGAGAAAATAAAGAATGTGTAGTGGCTAGCGATCTATCATGGTGATATATATATATATATATATATATATATATATATATATACAGGAAGAATTCACCCCCCCCCCCAAAAAAAAACAAAACAACAAAAGGCGAAGACAGGTGGTGTAGACAACAAACAGATGTATTAGTTTAACGCTCGGGAAGTGTAAAAGCCTTTAACGTTTCGAGCCTACGCTCTTCCACAGAAAGGAACACAGAAAGAAACAAGAAGAGAAAATAATGAATGTGTAGTGGCTAGTGATCTCTCATGGCGAAGGCCGGACAGAAGGGTTACACAGGAGAGCTAGGGAGAAGGGGAGATAACAAAGTGGTGTTGATCTCAAAATGCAGGTGCGCGTGCTTTTGTATAAGAGTTGTATGTGGGTGTGGAAGAGGGCTGGTGATCTTGACGTGTGTGTGTGTGTGTGTGTGTGTATGTGTAGGTGTGAAGATGTGGGGCTGGGAAGTGGTCAATGCTAGTGTGTGCGTGGTGGTGTGATGTGATGCGATGTGTTGTGTGATGTATTGGTGTATGGTGTAGTGGTGTGTGGTGTGGTGTGGTGTGATGGTGGTAGGAGGTAGGGGAGGCGAGAGTGGGGAAAGCAAGGTTGGGATGTGGGTTAGGTTGAGGGTGGAGTAGAGGTGGGGTTTGTGGGTAGGTAGAGGGGGGAGGTAGATGTGGGGTATGTGGAAGTGGATGTAAGGGATGGGAAGGATAGGGAATGTGGGGTTGGAATGTGTAGGAGGGGTGACGATGAAGTGGGGGAAGGTGAAGGTGGGTAGGAGTGAAGAGAAGAGAGAAGGAGAGCTGGAGTGAAGAGAAGAAGTAGGAGTCGGAGCAAGAGAGGAGAGGTGGGTGGGAGGAAGTAGGTGTGAGGGGAAGAGAGGCGAGGGCAGGAGGTTAGATGAAGAGGGGAAGAGAATTGAGCCCATGTGGAGCAAAAGAGTGAAGAGAGAAGATTAATTCCAGTTCACGGCGCAAACGGGAGTCCGGATAGCCTCTGTGCAAGGACAATCCGAACACGGACAGGTGTTGCAAAGAATGACCGGTAGAGCGGAAATGGCGCGAGACCGAGGTGTCATTGCCGAGTAGGATGCATTAGAAGTGTTCCGCGAAGCGGCGTCCCGTTTGCCCGAATATATAGAGAAGGGCAGAGAAGAGAGAGAGAGAGAGAGCAGGAGATGCAGTAGAAGTGCAGGTGAAGGAGTCAACGATATGATAGGGTCGATGATAGGTGCCGGTGAGGAGGGCGGTGTTGGAGAGGTAAAGGCAAGTGCGGCAGTGTGGGCGGGAGCAGGGGAACGAGCCGGGTTGGGAGGTTGGGTTAGGGAAGAAGCTGTGGACCAAGAGGTCTCGTAGGATGTGGGCTCGTTTGAAGGCTCGGAGAGTGGTGCGTTGGAGAGGTAGGGTGGTGGGGTGGTAGGTGAAGGGAAAAGGGAGGTAGGAGACGGCGGGGTGGGTTCGGGTGGGGTGGGAAGAGTAGATGCACTGTCCACGGAACGTGCTCTGTCAAGGGCGGTGTGGATAGTGGTGAAAGGATATCCATGTAGAATGAAGTGGCGAGCCATGAGTTGAGACCGAGTCTCAAAGTCGTGGTCGTCACTTCAGAGCATGCGTAGACGTAGGAATTGGGAATAGGGGATGGAAATCTTGGAGTGTTTAGGGTGAGAGGAGGAGAAGTTGAGGTATGAGAGTGAGTCTGTGTTTGTAGTGGATGGAGGTGGTGAGAGTGGAGTGATGAATGCTGACCGAAATGTCAAGAAAGGAGACAGAGGTGTCAGAGATAGTGGAGGAGAAGAGGAGGGTAGGATGAAAAGATTCGACAAAAGAGAGGATGAAGTCTAGATGTTCGCAAGAGAGTGTGGTCGCACCGATACAGTCGTCAATATAACGGCCGTATAGTTCGGGAGTGGGACCAGTGAAACTTGAGAATATTTGGGACTCAACGTAGCTAACGAACATGTTCGCATAGTTGGGGACCATTATATAATACAGATAGATAGATATATATCTGTCTATATATATATATATATAGACAAGTCATCTCAAAACATCATATCTTGCAAGATTTCCTGAAGAAGAGTTTCTAACCTCGAAATATTGAAATTCAAGGTAAAAGTACAAATCTGATTGTTCAAGTGCTTCGATTCTGTGTAAGAGCATATACTTACTCGATTGCTGGCATTTATCAATGTTTTCTCTGATAGTTTTAATGCAGTATTTTCTATGATTAGTAAATCTATCGGTATTTTTGACGACAGGAGTATGCTAGTGTTTTAAAATCTTACATCGCTGAAATCAATTAGAATAGCATGAACTTTACACAATCTTATTTTCTTTCTTTAAACATCTGGTATTATAAGGACAGTCTATATATAATGAACAATTTGTTATTCTGTTTCAAACATGCTTGCTATAGAATTTATCAAGATTTGGTTACATATAAAATGGATGCCACAAGACGGTAGAGAGGTGGAATAGATCAATAGGTGCTGGTCTAGTATTTAGTTTTGATAATTTTCTATGTGATCATCACAACCTTAAAATTTCGATTTTCTTTTCAGGGTCTCCGGATTAGTATACATACTGCATTCACTACATAAGATAAGTATCTTTGACTCACAAGAAGTACTTCTGAAACAAATTGAAAGAATTCTAAGAAATGAAGCAAAATCCTGCTAGATAAGGTATTGATTTTTTAAAATTCACGAGTTCTAACTTTGCTGACAATCAATTCTATTTGCTTCCGTCAAGCAAATTTCCCCGAAATCATTCTAAATTATAGGTTCTGTTATATCCTCCACCTTATACTTTACCGCGATTGCCTCTTCTCTAATGAATATTCCACATCAATAGGGCTTTTAGCATTACTTAACAACATTAACATGAATCACTGAGTCGATTTAGGTACCATAAAATCCAATATTAAAGTGTCTCCACTTAATGTTATAATGATGCTATAATGTACAAACATTCAACTAACAAATGTATGAAACTTTAGCAGAGATAGAAAATTCTTGATAGTAACAAGGAAGTTCTTGCTTGAAAATCATTAAGTAGAGTTATTTTTCTACAGGGGCACACACTTTCGGGGAGACATGTAGTCTATTTAATCCACACTAGGACTTGACTAGTAGTTATTTTACCGATTTCAGGAGGATTAAAAACAAATAAATAAGTTGCGAAATTAATATCAATACTAAATATTAATGTAAAATGACCGGTGGGATTAAAGAAATTGATGCCAATAATATATATTCTTATGAAATTAAACTAAATTAGTGCCTGTGAGTCAGATTAAGAGAGATCCACTACATTTGAAGTGTAGCATTTTGAACATGGATATTTATAAAATATTTATAATATTTATAAAAATACATGCAAATGTCAAACGACACTAAGAAACCAATTATAATAATTCACTGATAAGATGCAATAATAAAACAGTATACAAGTGAAAATTTGCACGACGTATAAAAGATGGTTGCAGGCACTACGCAACCACGTGGTACCAAGTTCGATCTCACTACACGGCATCTTGGTCTCGTGTCTTATGAACTCGGGCTGATTAATATCTTGTGAGTAGAAGTTGGTAGACGGAGACAGGGGAGATACCTCTCGTATATATGTGTATATGTATTAACGTATGCTTTTATGATGTTATAAAAAGGAAAACAATATAATATTAATCCGAAGGATTACTGAATACTTTTTGTATTAGGGTGCATGTTTATTAAATTTTACGAGGAAAATGTTCAAAGTGACTTCGAAGTTCACACACACACACACACACACACACACACATACACACACACACATACACACACACACACACAATAATAATAGCAATAATCCTTGGATGGAATTTATAAACATTTAATGCATCGCTACAAGCGCTTCCAGTAATCACATGTCTCTTAAGATCACAGTCCATATTCCTGGGATGATAACAGTGTAGCCCATAGTATCCGTGGGCGTCATTTCTTCAGGATATATAACATCATTGGATGTTTGACAGAGGGATATTTACCCTTTTGACCAGTGCGAAGCTTGATTGAATCATGTGGGTATTTCCGTGTGTATTTGGCGGGAAGGAGGAAAAGGTGATGGAAAGAGGGGAAGGAATGGTAGTTATATGGGAATGGAGGTGTGTGTGGTGATTTTGGGCTTATTTTGCTATTCAGTCTGCAGATGTCAAGGATGGGTAGTACATTCCTTTGTTTGATCTCATTTAAGGCATGGGTATCTTCAAGGAATTGTGAAGTAACCAGGTCAGCCGGTACAGCTACTACAACCATCAACTGTTGGAGTTCATTTTCTGAACTGGTAAATGATACTTTCTCAAGGTGACCTTTTAATTGTTTCCGGTGGTACAGTAGCAACATCCTAAACATTGGTTGGTTGGTTTATTTGTTTGTGTTCCTTCCTTTTTCTAAAATATGCTAAGGGCTGTTCATGTTATCTCGTTTGAAAATGTTTTTTTCAAATTTCAGAAACGATGGTTTGCTTTCATGTTTACATGATATGATCACTTCGGAGTGTCTATCTGGATGTGATGATTTCTAGAGTTTCTTCTGGGCATAAGTTGCATACTTTTGATGTTCCGTTGTATGGTGCAAAAACGTTTCCCGTAAATAAGTTTAAAAGATATATATATATATTATTTACATTCGACATAATTCTTCATCTCTTAAATATAGAAATATATATATGTATATATATTTCTCTCTCTCTCTCTCTCTCTCTCTCTCTCTCTCTTTATGTATATATATATATTATATATATATATATATATATATATATATATATATATATATATATATATATATATATATATATATAAATTAGAGAAAAACCACTATTATTATATTGATAGCTTACATAATAGTGGTTTTTCTCTAATTTATATATATTATATATTTATATTGTGAAATTTGATTTAATACCCTGTAAGTTATATTATAATAATATATATACATATATATGCGCGCACATGAAATGCAAAAATCGATTTCGGCGGAATTTGAACTCAGAACGTATAAACGGACGAAATGCCGCTAGGTATTTTGTCCGGCGTGCTAATGATTCTGCCAGCTCGCTTTGTTAATAACAGCTAGCAATTAGTTACTGGCTTTAATTGTCTCAATGAAAAGTATGTACTCAACTCAAACTCACATATCTGTATATGTTGATTTAACTATAAGAAATGAAACAAAAAGCACATAATTATGATCACATGCAGAGTTGACACGGCATATATGAACGTGACGTATAGGTTGTTAAAATGTCAAATAGAAAAAAAAAATCTTTGAAGGATAAGGATTTGCAGAAATTTTGAATTGCAAATTTTTCGCTTTGGTATCTCTCATTAAGAACGGCTTCAGCATATATATACTTTTTTATGCATTTAAGAGATTGAAGGCTAAGTTTTCAATGACTCATATCAAGTGTTAAGTTGGATGGAAAACAAACGCAAAAAATATCTATGAAGTGTATGTTGTAAGGAAATACCTTTACTACTAATGAGTATCAAATCAGTGAAAAAAAAAAAAACCTGAAGTGCCACTTCTTGATATCAAAGATACTTTCACGATGAGAAAGTGAATTCCTTATGGCATTTCCAAAGAAATAGTAGCTCAATGGGTTGTGGGTTTATTTAGACTAAGAAAAATATCCATGGTTAAAAAATGATTTTAAAATCTTAATTTTTAACGAAACATTAACCACTGTGGTAAAATTAATACAACTACTGAAGACTGTCGCATCGAGGCATACCAAAGAAAAAAGTGAAAAAAAAAAAAGATGGAAAACTAATAGAACATTTGTCCAAATTGTTTAAAATGCATTTGCATTATTATTATCATTGTAAATTGGCTAATTATATACAGTCTTGTTATTCTACCTAGCCAATTCGTAATAAAAATTAGATATGGCTTACTAGTCAAGCATAATCTTATACAATCTATAATTGAGATTCATAGTTCCGACACAATTATAGGCATAGTCATTTACATCCCTACCCCCACAGCAAAACCCAACGGTTTATTCTTAGTGGTGCTACAGATGCTCTGCAAATGATGCCTTCGTGCACCACACGGCCCCCCGGGCTTTTCCGCCACTGAAACTAGCCCTTTGCCAAAAGGATCTCTACTAGCTTTTCGGAGTCTTCTTTTCCTCCACTCCTAAACAATGATAGCCCTGTAACCAATAGCTCCATGGAAAAAAGCCTTCATCTCCGATGCCACTTTCCATCTAACCTCAACTCCGAAACTTGCCCTTTCCACCGAAGGGCTCCCCAATCTACTAATATACATGCCGAATGCGGAAATATCTTCACGTGCTTCGAACGAATAAGAACACCGGCTCTGGCAATGTGCCTTCCCTTGTACATATGCAATGTCCCCCAGAAATTTCTCCTATACTCTCCAAACTCTTTAACCTTTCACTCTCTACAATCCTATACCCTATTATTTGGCTTCAGTGTGTCTCTCTCCAAAGACAGGTAATACCATCCAACCCAACCAACTATCGTCCATTTCTATCACTTTTCATATTTCAGGTAAAATGAAGACAACCATTTACAATGATGTTTCCCAACACTTTGAATCTCACTTTCTTCCCTCAGCGACCACCTGTACGGCATTTGCAGAACAAATCTACTAGAGACACCTTTCCTCTAATGTAATTTTTGCAGTGAGTTCTCTTGCTTTAGAGAATTTTGGCAATAGCAATGCTGTTGCTGTAGACAATAGCAAACATTCGACCATGTCTAGTATGCAAATTTCCTGTCAAAACTTTCTTTTTTCCTATGTGGTTCAACCTATTTTTACCTCCGCCAAGGAAGGAGATTATGTTTTCATTGGCGTTGGTTTGTCCGCCTGTCCGTCTGTGTGCAAAATAACTCAAAATGTTGTGAACGGTATTTGATGAAACTTGCAGAAAAAGTTGGTAATGACACGAGGAACAGATGATGAAATTTTGGTAGTGATCTTGGAATTTTTATGGATTCTTGAAGTATTTTTCCTTTGTTATATTTACTTTACATGAAGTATTCGTGTTACGTGATTTGATTATCTCCCTTGAAAACATCGCTTCCACGTAACCTATGGTGGCGTTGCTGCTTAGATACAGTGTTGATGATGACGATGGTTGAGATGAGTATGGGAGGAGGATAAAATAGTATCGGTGGTTATAATGGCGACAGGAGCAGTGTGATGTGTGATGTGTAATGCAGAGGTGATGGTGGTAATAGTGGTGTTGATGATAGTGTTAGTTGTGGTATTGTAGTGGTTATACAGGCTGTGGTGGTAAAAGTGACTGTCAACGTAACCGTCATGATAATATTGATGGCGGTGTATGTGGTTGAAGTGGAAGCAATGACAATGCTACTGATGATATTGGTGGTTGTGAACTGCTTCAGATGATTCCTGTTTTTAAAGGGTTTTGCATCCCACTCACTCTAAACATGAACAGTACACAGCTAGAACATTTATAGTCACTCTAAATGCTGGGACTCGCTATCACAAAGGATTTACCCTGCTGAAAGCACGTCCTTAGTATAAATAGGATCACACTGACGCAATACAAGGCACAAGTAAAGCTTTCAATGGAGCACTTCTCCCACATCTGGGACGATGCTACTGCTACTTATATACTGGATTACATTCTGAAAAGGGCCACTCAGCACTTTGGCAATTGACCACTAACTGACACAAATGATATATCTACTCTATTTGCTCTTTCTATCGCTACTATGAGAACTTTTACTTCGCCGAGCTGGCTGTTCTCGTGCCTCCGCCATTCAGATATCCCCGACTGTTATCCTTGCTTCATCTCACGTTATCCTTGTTGCATCCAATATTCCTCTTCCGCATTAACCATTATCTCTAAACAGAACATTAACAACATGAATTTCACCAGACTCGCAGATTCTAGATGAGTCATGAGCTCTGTCCCTTCCTCCAGGCTTAGTAAATAAAAAATGAAATCTAAACATTATAAATTGTACATGCATGTATGCTTTCATAAAGAAATGAATAGACATCTATTAATATGTCGGGCTGATTTCTCTTGAAAGCAAATTAATATGAGGCAAAGTTTTATACAAAGTTAATGAGTAAAAAATGTGAATCAAGTTATTCTTAATGTTCACGATATTATAACAGACTCTATGACGTGTAAGAATGAGAGCTTGCTACTACAAAAGGAAAATGAATGGCTCGTACTTGTCAATATGGTATTTTCTCAGATAGATTTACAAGATTAAAGTTTCTACTAATAAATAATTAAATAAGTATCCAAACAGAAATGCATCTAGTAATAGGTTAATCTGCTTCAAATTATTATGATTAAATTTCACTGAACTTGTGAATATTGAACTGCACTAATACTGGTTTTGTTCTGTTGTTATTCGTAATTTAAAAAAATATAACAAGCCCAATATTAACACCTAGAGACACATATATACATGCATACGCACACATACACGCGTGCACGCACACACACATACACTCATACACTCATACACACACACGCACCACACACACACACACACACACACACACACACACATACGCACGCGCACTGTATTTCTGTATTTCTCTATTTTAAAGCTTTCCCTAATGCGTAACATACGCTAATCTGCATTGGTTACAACACCTAGAATCATTCTACTTTCTATTTCTTTACTACCCACAAGGGGCTAAACACAGAGGGGACAAACAAGGACAGACAAACGGATTAAGTCGATTACATCGACCCCAGTGCGTAACTGGTACTTAATTTATCGACCCCGAAAGGATGAAAGGCAAAGTCGACCTCGGCGGAATTTGAACTTAGAACGTAACGGCAGACGAAATACGGCTACGCATTTCGCCCGGCGTGCTAACGTTTCTGCCAGCTCGCCGCCTTATTCTACTATCGACCAATCGAAGTAAGCGACTGTGTTTTCCGACTGACCACATGGGTTAAATAGTGGCACCGAACTGTAAGCAGCAGAAGGGCGTGGGCTACTCTTTAATGGTAGTCACTCGTGCTCGAGAAAGACAGTTCCGTAATTACTTGTTGAACAACTTGTACACGTGATTTGTTTAAAATGATCGAATATTTCTGCTGCACATTAATTCATTTCCTCCATCAAATCGATATTACCTGTACAGGTGCACCGTGTGCTTCATGTCAGGAGCGTAAGTGATCCCAGAGCAACGCAAGATGGCGTGTTTCGCTCAAGAACACAACGCACCGCCCGGTCCGCGAATCGAACCCACGATCTCCTAACCACTAGACCACCCCCTTCACTATGCGGCCGCATCATATATATACACCATCTGATGTATGTACACACACACACACACATGTATATATATATATATATATATATATATATATTCCCGAGGCATTGATACAGTCGCCTCGTGTATATCCGTCTCTCCCAGGTTTCTTTTACTGATGAAGTGTGACCTATGGTAGACTAGCTTAATTTAATTTAATTAAGCTGGTCTATCATTAAAGACACTGAAACGATGCATCGTATAAAAGATGAATTAGGGTAAATGTTTTTAAATTTTCACCTTATTTCCGAATTACACTACTTGGCGGTTGGAGTTCTGGCTGCTCTTTCTGGTGGACGAATGGCCTGTTTAGGCCATTCCTAAATTGTTATATATATATATATATATATATATATACACACACACATATATACATATACATGTGTGTGTGTGTGTGTGTGTGTGTGTGTGTGGTGTGTGTGTGTGTGTGTGTGTGTGTGTGTGTGTGTGACCACATGGATTTTAGATGTAATGGAAGAACATTGGGAAGCTGTACGACAGCGAAAACCCAGACTGTTAAATGTTTTTTTTTCCATTTTTTTTTTTCAATACAGAATCTTTTAGTTTACGACATGCAATTAATAGTTATTCACTAAAATGTTTTTCATTCGAAAACTTCTAAATAGCATTTGATCTTTTCTCTCTCGCCTATTTTATCATCATCATCATCATCATCATCATCACCAACACCACCACCACCACCACCACAACCATCATCATCATCATCATCATCATCATCATCATCATCACCACCACCACCACCATCATCATCATCATCATCATCATCATCATCATCATCATCATCGTCATTAATATTATTATTATTATTATTATTATTATTATTATTATTATTATTATTTGTGTGCGTGTATTACGTATGTGTAATTCATCTTGTAACAACATACATTACTATGTTTTCAGCATTATTATTATTATACGAAAACATTTGTTATATGGAAGCATATTGTGTAGTTATATGTGTTACATAAATATATGGGAAAACTATTTAACCTTTTAGTTAAAAAATAAAACTTGTTTTATTCAAGCAATGTGTGTGCATGTGTGTGTGTACATGTATGTGTGTGTGTGCGGGCGTGTGTGCAAATTTAACGCATTTTCATTTTCAATCCTTTCTCATTATTTTCACTCTCTCTGTCTTTATCTCTCTCCCCCCTCTCTCTCTCTCAACATATATATGTATGTATGCGCGCGCATGTGTGATTTTATTATTTTACTCTTTCACCGGTTTCAGTCATTGGACTGCAGCCATTCTGGTGCGTGGCCTTCGAGGGTTTTTTCAGTCGTATCGAGCCTTGTGCTTATTTTTAAGCATGATACTTATTTTATGGATTCTATTTTATGAGCCGCTAGTTATTCTAGTAGTAAAGCAGTTAATGAAAACACAGTCTAGACTCGCGCGTACACATACATGCTTCGGGCTGCCTTTCTTCTGCAAGGCATTGGTCAACTCGATGCTATTGAAAAAGGCATTTATCCAAGGTGCCTCTCGGTAGGACCAAATTTGAATCCACATAGTTGTGAAGTGACTGCTTAACCACATAACCATGCCCATACATACATACATACATACATACATACATACATACATACATACATACATACATACATACATACATACAATATTTATATATTTTTATATATATTCTATATTGGAAAAATTTTGATAGACACAAGTTTATAGAATTTGTTTCCTATGTAAGCTTCACCGTTGTGGCTTTTCAGAACCTCGGCGTTGGATTCCAAACAACACAACGATGAAACGTACGTAGTTAACAAATGAAATAAACTAGTGTTTATCATAATTTTTTCTACACTTGCCCTGTATATCATAACCAACAATGCAACTCAGTAAAGTAGCTGATTTTTTTTTTATTGCTGAGCTTCAGTAACTCCAAAAGCATTAACACTTCGTGATAAAAATAATAATTATGGATCTTTTCGTTTTGAACGGCAGTTTTTAACATAATTTCTAGGTAACTAAAAATTTTTAAACTTCGTATACTGGTAGAATGTGTTTATAAAACATCTTTTTCTCTTGGCTTTATTGAGATATTTGTTTTTTTTTCTCTTCAATTTCTGCAATTTCAACCAATCAGTGACGTCTATTGAGTTATAAAGCATTCTGTGCCGTTTGAATATGTCCCTCGTTTAAGAAACAGATTGGGTTTATTTACATTTGTGAAGAAAAAAAGATACCCTTCCCCCACCCCTAACCCTAACCCTAAAAGAGATTGAAATGCAATAGATCGATTCTAGGGTCATAATTATGGGTGACAATTTCATATGACACCGCTAGAAAAAACTGCCGATCAAACCGAAAAGACCCATATTTATTTTTATTTTAAATGAAATGATTATTAATTTTCAATAAGACTTTGACTGCCAACTCAGGGCATTATAATGCCTGATTAAGTCTATATTCCAAATGTTACAGCTTGTTAGGTTACTCTTGTTCCTATAAATTGAACACTTAGCAATTAAGCAGTTTGTAGTTCCTAGAAATTCTGAATATTGCATCGTCACTACTAATGGTATTTATTTAAGCACGAAATACGTGACAGAAATTCGTAAACTATATCTTTTGTAATTTGTTTTTTCTTCATCATGTTTTGATGTATTTGACTAAATGTAGATAGAATGTCTGGTTAAGAACTTTCTCTAAACTTGTTGGGCTTTTTCTTTGAAGCATGACGATGTGAAAATACTCAGCAGCTTTTACTGTATAAAAAAGTAAACAGTAAAGACGGTGTTAACATACTCGTACGCTAGCAACGACTTAATAATTTATTCTTTTACATCGTACTTGCTGGGGGTAAGATTGATCTGAAACAGTAGGTGATTACCAGAGACAAAATGATTTAGAATTATATTGTTACGTTCTAGGTTTTTCGTTAGTAAATCGTTTTTTTTTGTTTTTTATTGTATATTTTTCAGATAGTTTTCTTTTCAGAGTCCAGCAAAAAATAGAAAATATAGCATACACGAACAGATACGTCTAGTGGGAATGTTTGAAACAAAAAAAGGAATCCTAGTTTCCCGTTAATGTCGTACTGGTGATATTACCAGCAAAAACTAGAAGGATCGTTAAGGCGTCGATAAAAAATTGCTTTGCGCATTCTTTTCGACTCTTTACGTTTGAGTTCAAGTCCTGCCGAGTCGACCTTGTCATTCATCCTTTCGGTGTCAATAAAGTAAAGCACCAATCAAATACTGGTTCGGTGGTATTTATTACTCAAAATTATTGGCCGTATTTTTAAGTTAGAAGCAGCATTACCTGTAACAGAGGGGCAGTGGTGTGGTAGACCGTCGGTCTTAAGTAATAGCCTCTAACTTACTGCGTTCAAATCTAGCCATAGATATGCCTTCCATTCTTGAGAGGACGAAATTAAAGCCAATCATATGCTGGGTAGCTGGAAGACATAATATTTTACATTTAACCCCCAAATTAGATACTTTAGGCCTATGTTTAATAAAAATCAATACTTATTTCTAACAGGCAACAGTCATCAATTTTCGGGACTCAATATTAATATCAGAAGTTGTGTGCATTTGTAGATCAGGATTTGTTCAGAAGTGAGTTTTATGTCTTTCAAATATTTAATGTATACGTTTTATTACTGTTAAATGTCCCAGTTTGTCAGATCTTATTTGGCGGTTATGGTTATGATTAAGATGTTTATTGATAGAGTGATATTTGTCTAAAGCTGCAAATAATAGTTTCGTGTTTGATGTACATGAAAAGAAGAGGAGTGATTTGTTACCTGAATAAGAGTGAATAGTGTTAGTTAGAATGATAAGAAGCTCATTCATGAGAAAGGAAAGAAACGATTGATCCTCGGTTGATAGCTGAGTCAATGTAGTTGGGGTAGAGACGTTGTTGCCATTGAAGGCGAAATGTGCTGCCAGTTCGGAAGTCCCCGATCGAAGTTGTTAGATTCAGAATAATACGCAAGAAGCAAATTTGGACAGTATTGCTAGGAACATGTTCAACATGCACACACACGCACGCACACACACAGACACACACACACAGACACACACACACACACACGCACGCACAGGCATACACACACACACACACCACCACCACCACCAACACCACCAACAACAACAACAACTCACTGACAGAATCGAACAAAGAATGATTGGATACCCTTCTTATCCTTCGCTTTCAACTGATATTGTCGAGAGAAGTAAATATTTTTTTGAAGCGGAATATCGAATTTCCACCTTGTTTTCAGTCGCAACTGAACTCCAGGCAGTGTTTTATATATGCATTCTCGTAACAATAGAAACTGCAGCAGTTTTATTTATTGCTTGTTTATGATAAAGTTCAAATAGCCATTTGCTATTATTTGCTTGATGACAGCGCTAAATACCCATGGAGCAACTTATGGAATATTTTTGCAACAAAACATCAATATTTTCTGCTTGTTGCTGTAAAGTTGACCAGGCTTTTATTTCATTTTGTTGCTATTTCTATCCTTCTGTTGGTGTTTTCTGTTCCCTTTTAAATCTTCATGACACCAGCAAAGACTAAAATACCCTGAAACTAACATCTATACCATCCACCATTTTCCATACAATTCATCTTTATCACGTCATCTGCTTGCCCAGTTGGTCTTTATTATGACTCATTTGAAATACCGGGTAACTATTTTATCTATTAAAATCACGTATATGATCAAACAAGGTTGGTAAGAACGTAATTAGTTTGTGTGTGATAACTTGTTCTATAATTCTGCTGATATATGAATTCAGGGAAATAGGTCTCTTGTTTGTTAGCTTCTGATCTGTTTTATTTATTATGAATGTTTCTCCTATCTTGGCGTCGGAGTTTGCTGTTTCCAAAGGTGCTTTAAAAAAATAGTTGAGGCGTTTTGGTCATTATTTTAGAATTTATGAAGAAAAAACTTACTTCTGAGTGCAGATATATTTTTATCTTTGAAAATTATATTTTTTATAATGATGGAATTGATGGTAGATAAAATGTCAATGTTGAAGAACTTTTTAATACCGTAACAAAATGTTACGATTGTTTGTTATGTTTACATTCATATTTCATTTTACTGCTGTGTGGTATTTGTTTTAAAGTTTGATTCATTTTCGATGTCTATGAGCGATAATCGTTATTGTTTTACCTATCTCAGTGGTATTTTCATTAAATTGATTTGAGAGCTTTGTTCTTTATCTCATGAGAATGTTATTGTTAAAAGAAATATAATTCAAGGAACTCTGAACACTTTCTCGAGAACACGTTTGATGTATAAAGATGGTATTGTTGATAAATCACTTAAAATTAATAGCATTGTCATACATAAAGAGAAAACTTGGTCACTCTTGCATGCAATCTTGTTTTCAATAGATTTTAAGTCAGCTTTATTCACAACTCAGATCGGAATTTTATGAGGTTCTAAGTTAAATATATAATTCTTTTGTGGTCAGAGTGACAGAGTAAGTAATTTTGTATCTCTGTGTGTTGTAGACAAGTCAGCTGCTATATCTCCTATTCTCTGTGCCCTGTTAGAAATGATTTCGTCACTCTACTTCTAAGATTTGTTCCTTTCCTTCTTCTTCAAATGAATATCCTTGTGACTTTCAGAGAGAGAGAGAGAGAGAGAGAGAGAGAGAGAGAGAGAGAGAGAGAGAGAGAGAGAGAGAGGGGGGGGAGAGACAGACAGAGAAAGAAAGAGAGAAAGAGAATTTATATCTTTTCCATGGAAAGCTGTGTAATTGAATTAGTTTCAGCTGAGGTTCGACACTCGTTCTCATCCTTGGTTCCCAAAGACCTTGCCTCTTACTCAATGGTATTCGCCACCTTCTCTAGTATGGATTTATGGCCATTGATTTATTTTACCAACCTCGAAGAGATGAATGATAAACTAGATCCTGGCAGGATCTGAACTGAAAACGTAGGCGAATGATGCTCTATCGCGTTTGTCGGCTCCCGATCTTCGTCTTAACATTTTAAACAGTTTGATTTTCAGTTAATCATCAAGTGTTATAATTGCCATGGTTTGTATACGTGCTCAGGTTAGCATGAGTATGCATATCATTCTCTGGTGTATATCAGTGAAGGATATATACATATCGATGATAAAAACCGAAACAAGTGCATAACACACGAAGTTCCAAGCGTCGAGTTCCAGATACGTCCTTCCCCAGCACTCTCACCGTTGAGAAATGCAGTAAGTCAATGGTTGGTCTACTAGAAACCTGTAACTAACGACGTTATTGTTCACCAATTGCGATATAGGATAAAAGTAAATAAACAAATCACTTTAGGTTTTCGATCAATTCGGATCCCTTCTGGCTTCTCAAAAGTTAAAGTTTGTTGATGAACACTGAAACAAGAATTCAGTAACTTTAATATAATATTAAGTTCAAACTTTCAGTTTATTTCTGTGTCCAACAATTTAAGAATATAGCCACGAAGGAATTCCTGTCGAATCAATTATGGTTCTTTTACCACTCTGACTTTCGGTTGAGTTTAACCAAACAGATAAAATGTCGTTTCACATAGATACAAATATTTTGATAAACACAACCTGCAGCGTTCAACAGAAACTGTTGATTTAAATAATGGAAGACAAATTTCACTATCTGAAATGATTGATATCAGTATAACGCATCAGGAAACTGAAGCCAAAACCGGAAATTTTCATTCTAGCCTATAGTTCATGTCAAATAAATAATTGAAAAGCGGCGAAGAACATACGGCCGCTAACAGCTACACAATGCTAACAGGCAACAAAAATCGCTATATTTCGGTTGGGAAAGAAGCAAGAATATAAATTTTATAAAATCCTCTCACTACCAAATTATGCTAAATTGATGATTTGTGAATTTCAGGCAAAGTTGTATGTTTATTCTTATTAGAGTTCCATGTGTGTAGTTATAGGAGAGCATGCACGCGCGCGCACACCCGCACACGCACACCCGCACACGCACACACCCTCTGTCTGTCTGTCTGTCTGTCTGTCTGTCTGTCTGTCTGTCTGTCTGTCTGTCTCTCTCTCTCTCTGTCTGTCTGTCTCTGTCTGTCTGTCTCTCTCTCTCTCTCTCTCTCTCTCTCACACACACACACACACACAAAAGAGGACAAAATGATAAATTTACTGCTGGAGGAAATTGTTTTCATTAAATATCTTTTAATAAAACAAGTTTTCGAGTAACATTTTCGAAGTCATTCTTCATTTTGAGATGAAGATGAAAAATGAAGATGGAAATTACGGAATACATACCTGTGTCTGATGGTTCGACTCTAGTGTATGCATAGGTTCATTATTAAGTCCTTATGTAATATTAAATTTGTTTAATTTTAATTCTGTATACCGTAGAAATAATCTCCGAAAAAGATAAGTGAAAGAATTTATTATATTTTAAAATGGATTTATTCAACATGTCAGCAATCATTACACGTTAAAACTGCGATTTGATTCTGAAGTTACAGAAATATATTTTACATTCGATTTTCAATTATACTCTGAATCACATTAGCCCTACTCCCAAATCCTCTATCGATAGAACGAATTTCTGCTGAAGAAAAGTAGTCATTAGATAACTCCATTAAATAACGTTGACAATTATTACATATTGCGACTCAATGCTCTCCTTGTCAACCGGTTTAATGACGTTGTGGTTTCAGTGGTGCATGCTTCTGTGTGCGTATAGTTCACCTTCTAGATATTAAGGCATCTTAACCGCTTCCGAAAATCAAAGCGGTTCGTACCCTGCAGCTTTCTTATATTTCACCTACAATACGAAGAAAGGCTCATCTTCTGCCTTTGCACTACAACCAACATTATCTGAACAACTGCCTAATTTTCCTTTATCTACCTGCAAATACGACCACATATTCACAGACAAAATATCACCACTCCGATGCACAGAACAAATACAAACAAAAACAAATCCCTACAAAAGGTGTCACTAACCGCACACATATACACACGACACATTCACAAACAAATCACATCAATCACACGCACAAGCGTACAAACCTCGTACATTCCTACTTAGTCTAAACTCACTCAAGAAGACAATAATACTTGATACACACGCAGTTCACCAAATTATAAAGCTAAACTTCCCACTACGAACTGAATTAAAATTTTTCTGAGTCTGACTTTGTTTTTCATCTTTGCGGGATCGATAATTAAGTGCAAAACATTTATTTGATGGTCGATACCATTTGTTTGGTCGACGATACCTTTTCCCTAACAATATGTACTCTTGTGCCAATGTAAAATACTATTGGGTTGTCCGGAAAGTTCATGCCGATTTTTAAAGGAAAGAAAAAGGTCAATAAATACCTGCCATTACCCAAGCTTTACCAGGGGCTCATGAACGACAGATTTTGATAGGTTGAGGCTTTCTGCCAATTCTCGGGTTGTGCAATGTAGGTTATTCTCAATTTATGACTTGATTTGGTCATCATCTGTGGTGGATGGTCTGCCTGATCGCTCTTTATCAATAAGGCTACAATCTCCGGCTCAGAACCTTGCGAACCACTTCCGTACAGTTCTTTCGGATAAAGAAACATCACCGTGAACTGCGCATATTTCTTTGGTTGCTTGTGAGGCATTTTTCCCTCTACGGAAAAAGAAAAGCATCAAGTGCCGAAAATGAACTTTCTTATCTTCCATTTTAAAGGGTCATAGAATTAACACAGGTTATAGGAACATAAACATTCTTCCACGAAAAGATAGCTTAAGCTGTGCTCTAAATGGAGGTGTAGTCAAATTCTATTTTATGGACTCAACCATGTTCTAAAATAAGTCGAAAGGTAAGCTACTATAAATCGGCACGAACTTTCCGGACAACCCAACATATACGTTTTCGGTAGATTTCTCAAAATGAAGCGATATTATCTAAGCGACATTTATTTAATTAAATTAGTTCGTTGACCTGCTAGAATTATTTTCATTCAGTTGTTCATTTTTATGTGTGTGTTCGGTTTTTATCCTGTATTGCATCTGCAATGATACATTTTGTAAAACCATCGAAAAATTTTAACAAAACATACATCTACGCAGACATAAGACCGAATTCACACGCTTCTACTTGTTGACATATATACACATTTATTTATACATCCTCAAACTCATACAAAATCTCCAAGTATATTATTAAAACGCTTTTTTAAAACCCAAACACACACATACACACACTGCCTACTTGGATATAAGGAGGAAATGGAAGCTAGAGCGAATACAAAGAAGACGGTTGTCTTTATATGACCTTTTTTATCCCGAAAGAATTCTCTGATAATTATTTTAATCTCAGTTATTTATAAATCAAAAACAGGAGTAATTAAAAGTGAATAAGACAATACGAACAAGAAGAATGGAACAACAAAAAAAAATTAAATTAGTGTGGAAATAATCAGTAGGATAATTAAGAAAATGAGAAGAAAAGATTGGAAGAAAGGAAGAAAATGCAGGAGGCAAGAAATAAAGTGCAAAGCTGAAGAAAATGGTAACAAGATAGAGAGAGAACGGGAGAGAAAGAGAGGGGAGAGGGAGAGGGGTGTTTTGGGAATAGTTCTATAGTTGAAGAAAAATAAAAGAAAGACGAATAGAGAGAAAGAGAGGACGGAGGAAAAAGAAAGAAAGAGAAAGAGAGAGAGAGAGGGGGAGGGAGAGGAGGTGTTTTGGGAATAGTTCTATAGTTGAAGAAAAATAAATATAATACAAGACAAATAGAGAGAAAGAGAGGACGGAGGGAAAGAAAGAGAGAGAAAGAGAGAGAGAGAGAGAGAGTGAGGCGAAAAGGTATAAATATCAATTTGGAGAATATTTAAATGAAAATTCAAAGAAAAGAAATGAAGCAAACAATTTATTAGTTCTGTCTAAATACGTTTTTCTTTCTTAAATTCAGATATTTCCTGGATTCTTATCTTTCTCTTTCACACACACATACATACACTCGTGCGCACGCGTACACATACACAACACACAAAGAGCATCTCTCCCTCCCTGTTATTTGCTTTGTTGAATGTACGTTTATATTGAACTGTTAAAATTGTTGATTCATTGTTAATTTGTTGCTGTTTTTCGAAACACACAGCTTGTTCAGCAAGCTTGTGTTTTTTTATTGTTTTCTCCCGTTTGGGATGGAAACAGATGTGCCTAATATAGGCGAAGAAGGACGAACAGGAAGCAACGCGTCGGTAGCAGGGAAACAGAATATGACTGTATCACAGTTAGATATGAGAGAAGTGGTTATTCCACACGATAAATTGTATGAATGTATGGAATGTGCAGGAAAGGAAGGGACGAAAGTAAAATTAATCCCTCCAGATGATTTAATCGCAAATGCCAAAAGAACAATAATCTACAAGACCCTATACCTAGCTGGAAAAAAGATCGAAATGGCTCCAGATGAGGCCATTGAGAAATGCTTAGACACCATTAGAAAGGACATTTCCTACTACTCCCGAGGTAGGAAATACGGTACAGTGGAGTTAAGATTTCCCTCCGTAGAGTTGGCAGTTAAGCACTCCACTGTACCAGTAAGAACTTGGCTGCTCCTGCCAACCTACCTAGGGAAAAGAGTCTCTAGCGTAAGGATTGGCAGGATTCCACCGGAATGAGACCCATTGATTGTGCAGGTAACCCGGACACAACAACTGAATTGATGGGATTACGGCCTGGAATTAATTGTCCAGGCCACCGAAGCAGATTTAAGCGAGGTCCCAGAAGTTATTGAGCTACCCGAGGAAAAGAAACTGTAACAGTAGATGCGGCCAGAAGGGGTACATCAAAAAGAAGTGCCCCCAAAACGAAAACGAACAGGAAAAAGCAGCGGAGATCATGTCTGAGCCTGAGAACACAACGAAAGCAGCGGAAGGAAACCAAGATGCAATTGAGATGAAACAAAGTTACAAGAAAGAGAGAAAGAAATAATTCATCACCAAAATGCACACAAAAAAGAAAAACAGTCATACACACCAAACAAAAATTATAGACAACTACAGAAAATAACACACCCACACAGCACACACCACTGTTAACATACCTCTCCCCCCAAACAGCCCAGAATCTCCCATCAAGCAGACACCTACAGACACACAAACCCCGACAAAGCAAACTGCTTATTTAATGTCTTACAAAACTAGTAAAGCCATAGAGAAAACTACCAATAAATTTTAAAATATCACTTGGGTTAGACTTTCCAATATCCACCCACCTGAAACAAAGTGCATTGGGATAGATACACCAAGATTCTAAACATTACAAAAATACTACAAAACTGATGTACAACTAGTAGGAGAGAGGGTGAGGTTTGAAATCCTGCCCCCGGTGACAGCATATGAGGATTTAGGTCTTTATTTTGTAGATTAAGTAAAATTTATTTCGATAATATAACAGATATATTTCTTTACTACCCACAAGGGGCTAAACACAGTGGGGACAAACAAGGACAGACAAACGGGATTAAATCGATTATATCGACCCTAGCGCGTAACTGGTACTTATTTAATCGACCCCGAAAGGATGAAAGGCAAAGTCGACCTCGGCGGAATTTGAACTCAGAAAGTAACGGCAGACGAAATACGGCTACGCATTTCGCCCGGCGTGCTAACGTTTCCGCCAGCTCGCCGCCCTAAATCGAGTCAGTATTGAATATTACATATGACTCTATAGTTACATATGATTTTTATACTGGCACATTTAGTGTTTTTTTTAAACTTTTTTTCTCAACCAGTTCCTTTCATAGGATTGTACAATACCTTCATGTCCGTTTGACATACCATTTTTTTCTGCTTGAAACCAAGCGTTCTTGTCTGTTCTTCAGTTTTTCTTCATTTCACATAATGACCATATTATTTCACATGTCGTTCCTATATTAGTGTATTTATAGTTTTTGTATATATATAATTTTAGTTTATTTATTTAAATGTAAAATGAAATGTTTGCCCACTTTCTTGAAAGATTTATTCTGCTCACGTGTCTCTTCGTGTGTTTTCGTTGTCAGATAATATTTCATTCTTGGTCTGACCTCATCTTTCCTGTGTCACCTGCCACAAAAGGATCGTAATAGTCTATGACATGTTGTACTTCATATTCACAGCTTCGTTTACGTTCAATTAGTATTGCTGCTAGCTTTATATAATTGTCATCGTTTTTGTTGTTACAACCAATACTACTGAAGCAGCTGACGTTACCGACAAGTTATTAGAAGACAGTGACTGATACAGAAGTTATTCGTGAACTTCTTCACTTTGCCATTTAGTGAAAGTGGAATCATGTTTGGCGCCAATAGGAAGGAGAAAAAAAAGCAGTGAGAGAAGAGGTAGAGAGAAGGTGGGGGGAAGAGACATTTAAGTAAATAATGAAATAGTAAAATGGTATGAAATGTTTATGAAGAAAATGTAAATGAACATAAAAATATAGCGTATACTCATATAAATGTGTGTATTCTGGTATTCAAATGTGCACAAGGTTGTGTATCTAGAACTACAGTTTAGTCGATAGTTTTACACTTCTCACTTCCAGCTACGAATTTCAAGTAAACCATTCGAATGAAGCATCACACGTTGAACTATGAAATAATTCTATTTAACTTGAAATTCTCTCATAGATGAAATTTGGAACTCTTGTGATTCATAATAAAAATGAATGACGTTTGTTTGGTGGGGAGTTGTTTGGAGTCAGATACAGTATACAGTATGGTGGAGCGAAAAATGCAACTTTCGAAATTGGTAACCAAGAATCGATATTTTGTTGCGAATTAGGGTTAAAAGAAAGGTGTATAAAGAACTTAACGGTGAAATATCTTTTTAGGTTCTACAACGTAATTGAAAATTTTAAAAGTCGCAATTTATGGTCGAATTTTATGGATTATAAGTCGTAACGAAGACATATTTCTTCATAGCAGAATGCAAAACAGTAAATATAGTATCCTTAAGAGGTTTCAATAAAATTGACCAATATGTTGAGGTTCCGCATTGACTATAAAGAGAACGGGAGTCTGAACTTCTCTCCAATGCCGCTGCAACGGTCGTTGCGTGTGGGCGTACGTCGTATGTGTGTGAAGTTTTCTGCTTTGTACCTTGACTTTAGGCCATTGTATTAAGATTAATGATCGTGTTAAATTTAGTGTTGTTTACATTTAGTGATGATCCACAAGCCAATAACGCGTCATGATACTGAATGCCCAATATTTGGTTCTCCATGTGATCTTAGCGAGCATGTTTTGCCAACTTACAAGGACGTACTAAAATATGTTTTATTTGAAGGAGAAAAAGAAAAGAATGTAGTTAAGAAAGATCCTTCAATTAAACAAATTGTCAAGATTGTAGCAGAAAAGATAATTCTTCTTTGGCAAAAGGCATCCATCCCTTGTATTACGACTGAGTCAGTTAAACCGAAAATCTTAAGCATTTATCTAAAGTACCAAGCATTGTTAAATTCTGTGAAAACTAGAAAAAAATGTGCCATCGTTTCAAAGTGCAATATGTTTAAAAACAATGCAACAAGAGATTTTATTGACATTGAAAGGTGTTTGAGGGAGGTCAGGGGGGTCACCACGTTTGTGGTGGGAAGGGGAAGATGTGGCGCGGTGGAGGTGCGAATTGCGAGCGAGGGGAGGTGATGGAGCGCTCCACTGATGCCATGGGGACGAAGGAGTGGGTGCTCCTACCAATGTGCTGTGACGGGCGGATTGTTGGAGTGGGGTGGTTGTGGGGGTGCCACCGGGGTTGGATGAAGCATGGTTGGTTGCTGCAGTGATGTGCGGCATGGAGGAGGGGGCGAGGGTCCTGAGAGTTGCGGGAACGAGAAAGGTGAACTAGTGGGGGTGCGGAATCGAGATGGCGGTCCGGACGACTGTGAGTGGCATGAGTGGGATTCCGGAAGAGGTAGTGTTGCCCGAGTATGTGAGATTGAAGGCAGTGGTGGTGTAGCAGGATCCACATGGGGGCGGGGTGCCCCAGAGGGAGGAGAAGGAGCAGCGGGTGGAACGGGCTGAGGAGCGGGAGAGAGAGACAGCAGGAGTGGAGGTGGAGTTTGAAGTGGTGAAGGAGCGAGGGGGTAAGGAGTGGGACCTCTGCCGAAGAGTCGGAAGAAGGAGGAGGCAGAGGAAGAGGTGGAGAGGGAGGTCGTGAAGGTGGATGAGGGGAAGGTCGTTGAAATGGCGGTCGAAAGGGAGGTGGTGGGGAGGTTGGAAGGCGGGTTGTAGAGGAGGGGAGATGGAAGCAGGTATGCTGGATAACCTTTTCGGACGGCAAGGGGAGGAAGCAGCGACACTGGCCGGAGTGCGGGAAGTGGCGCCTAGAGTGGCACATGACAAACAAGCAAGAAGACAAAGAAAATATAGCTGGAATTTCGTGACATATGCTAAAAGCATATATACCGAAAGAGCGATAACCAAGCTTAAATCCGTTATAAGGGTTAAGTTGACCAAGGAGATATACGGTGAAAACGTAAAAGCTTTTCTAATCGACAAAGAAAAATATAAAAAGTTGAAGGAAAAGTGTCAAATTGAGCAGCCGGGATTCGTGGTGGAGTTCGATGAACTGCCGCCAGTAGTAGAACTAAGTGAACTAGATTCTTACATCAGATATTAAAAAAAAAGAGAGTAAAATGGTTTAAAAAAGAAAGAAAAAAGAGTAAACAAAATGATGCTTATAGTGAAAAAATAAGGAAAAAGAAAAAGATTACAAACTGAAAGTAAGAACGTTCAAATGGTACTTCATGTGAGTGGGGTGCATGCAGCCATTTCATCACCATTGATTTCATTGTACACTTTTCCATTTTCTATTCGTTTTGTTTTTTGTCCCCACTGTGGTGTTCGGCGATGTACGCCGTTTGGACCAGTCACGTAAGACGACGAAATATATGGTCATAATGAAGAAGAGCCTGAGTATCGCTATCTTGGGCACTTTACTGTTAAAACGGGTTCTGCAAAAGCCATTTCCGATGGTTTGTTGAATTATTTGGAAACCAATGGTATAGTAGCCAATCACATGATAGCTGTAGGTTGCGAAGGTACTGCTGTCAATACAGGACCAAAAGGAGGCACCATTAGACTTTTGGCAGATAAATTTAAGAAACTATTGCATTGGTTTGTGTCTCAGTTCTACGCAAAAGAGCTTCCCTTACGCCATCTTATTAACGATCTCGACGGAAAAACTACCAGGCCTCGTGGATTTCTTGAGCCGATTGGTAAGAGAATGGAATGATGTGAAACAACTAAGTGTTGTGAAATTTAATCAGATTCTAACGGTCTTACCGTCAGTAGATAGAAACGATCTCAGCATTGATCAAAAATACCTTCTCAATATCCATTAGTCTTCAACGGCATTTGACGCAAATGGAAAAAATTACCGTGCCACACCCAAGCTTTGGAGAGATGTGTAAAATTCGTGATAGAAGCATCATCTAATGTTTGTGGTGAGAGCAGTCGAGACGGTTTCATTAGGAGTCGAATCGAATCAAGAGAAAAGATTCAGGTGTTCGAGATAAAAAAAAAAATTGAATGGTAAATTGAAATTGAATGGTAATATAGCAATAATCAGAGTTGTTTAGTTTTAGCTATTTTGAACAATAATTGAACAAACAATTAGCATTATGTCGTTTCAGAAATTTCCAAAACAACAAATCTTTGTGTGCTTCATTCTTTATTCGAGAGTGAGATGGTAATTCTTGTCTACGAAAAAAATTAATTGGTTTTATTGCTGGCACTACAACGATTCGCATTATTTAGTTACATTGAATTATTTCGAATAAGTAGGAAATGTTAATTATTTTCCTCACCAAAATGTGTCACGAATTAAAAATTAGTTTTCACCAATTTTATTTTAATGTGTATGTAATCTAAACCTCATGTGGCACATATATTCGGTGACCTAGTATTAAAAATAATAAAGGAAGCAAAGTCGAAAAGTCAATTTATTTCAAATCATTTCGAAATTTCAAATGCGTTGCGGAGCCTACAGACATAAATTTGAGAGCTTGAGATTTGAACATTCTTATTTGTAAAAGATTTCGCAAAAGAAAATCGATTTGTAATAATGAATGTAAAAAATAAAATAGGGAACGGCAAACGTCTTGTAAATTGATTTTTCGCGCATTATTCAAAATTAAAAACTTATTTTGAAAACCTATGTAAAAAATGCTTTTTTAGCTCCACCCTTGTTGCTCAATGCGATTACAGAAACTATATTTATTCACAGTTGAGATTGCAATCAAGGTGATGCATAGTTCATTGTTACTTCTACACATACTGCGCGCACACACACGCCTATTCTCTTCTGCCATGTCGAAGAACAGCTATCAGCATACTGAACCCAGCCCATGTATTCTTCATATTGAGACCATTGTACTTAGTGACTTCTTTACTAGTTGATTCAAGCTATAATGCAATTTAAAGTATGCACTGATTAATAGCGTTGGGAAATGGTTAAAGGCTGCTTTATTTCTGTATAAATCAGTTTCTGTATAGCAGCAACAGTCTTGATCTGGTCCATAGTATTGAAAAGTCACGTACAGGGATATCAGTCCAAACCATCAGTTTGTTGTAGCTTACTGTGTCATTTGTGTCTTCCACTAACTGTAACAAGTTATGTTCTTAGCTGAGTGTCCAAAGCCAACGTACTGTAACCACATGCACAATGTGGTTCTCTTCTTTGTATTGATAAGTTAACAGAAATTTGTTCAAAATATTTCACGGAGATCTCGATTACTGTTAACTACCAGCACACAAAAAAAAACAAGGTCCTTCTGTATCATGTAGTATCACATTCGTAACTTGAGTGGAAGTATGCTTTATAGCAATATACATTTTGCTTCTCTATTGTACCGAATATAATATAAGAACCATTTAGAAAACAATGTATGCTCATTGAATATCCAACGTATCCTAAATTCATCTTTATTCCTTTAAAAGACGAATATTTAACACCAATTGCTAATATTGATGTTGCAGGCCTTCATGTCCCTGCAACATCAATATTAGCAATTGGGAAGCGGTTGCCAGCAACCGTGGAGATTGGCGACGTACCATAAAAGAGGGAACACAAAGGAGTGACAGAGAGAGAGAGAGAGAGAGAGAGGGAGGGAGAGAGAGAGAGAGGAGAAATAGAAAGACAAGAAAAGACGTCAACAAGAAACTATGACATTACAACCAGCCAGGAACAGTATTCGCTACATTTGCGGCACTTGCCAGAGGGAGTGTTTCTCCAGGATAGGACTACACAGCCACAGCAGGAAATGTATTAGGACGTGAAATGTAAAAGCCGGACTAGATTATTTTATGCGCAACTCCATTGTCTCCCGAGACAAAAAGGATGCCAACAACAGTAATTTAACACCACTATCCTATATTGGAAAGGTTAACCGCCAACAGTGATAAAAACTAAACTAAGGATGGCACCTCTAAGTAGCTGCTTGATCTGCTAGAAATGGCGACCGAATTTTCTTCAAATTACAACTTACTATTTTGGAAAGGAGAGAACACATCGGATAACGTAGTCCTAGATACGTAATGACCGTGAGAAGGGCTGGATTGACCTGGCTGGAACGCCGTTGATCACATGTCGACTTGATCGGAGATGACCTTAAGCAAAACAACGGTGACGACAACAACGACGATGACAATAACAAAACCAACGATATCAACAGCAACTGAGGAAGATGTTTGATATGTAAAGCTCTTCAACGACCCCCTCTGAGAAAGGATTTTGTCTCAATACCAACCGGAGTTGCAGACCATTTCATACAGTTTGCCTATTTTACAAATACACAAGAAGTATATATAGTGACAGAAGATTCCGATATATTATTTTTGTGGATCTCGCCAGGAAAATTCACCGTTATTCACTTATCGTTTCACTGTCTTAGAGCATCTTAAGTGCCTCACTTAATGAACTCTTTCACTGATTTTTTTTACTGATTTTTTCATAACATGTGCTATACAGCGCATTCACAGAGATTGATATCTAACATGCTCAGCATTCACCTTGCAACATTTATCTAATTTAATATACTGTTTCTCCACATTTACGGTTACAGAATCTTTTGTCATTTCTTATCTGCAGGCAAGCAGGTTAACCAAAGATTGTAATTCTGGATCTTTTATATACAGATGATAATATATTTTGTAGAACACACGGCAATTATCATTGCAAGAGTTATTTTCCTCTGCATATAAGGTGTTTGGAATGAAGATAACACATTTACATGCTTGGAATGAAGATAGGTTTATATGATATCGCTTTTCTCTGTCAAATACTTGCTACCATTCTCGATATCTTTCTCCTGTGAACAAATAACTTCATACAATTTAATCCTTCCGCGTGGCTGGAAAAGAAGGTCTGTTATAGTATATCCACAATGTTGTCACTACATAAAGACCAAGTTTTTGATTAGTAATAAAAATTTAGACCTGATTTAATATCATATTTTATTTTTGAAAGAAATCCTTTTTTATTTTAAATAACATGAAGAGTGAATGGAACACACAACTGTAATATTCCTTGGGATCTTAGTTTCTGAAGGCAGTTTTGATAGCGTTTATCAGAGGGTATTTTCCAGTTCCACACGATCCAGAAAAATCATCTAAGGCCAATGTCCACACTCCTACGCCGCCATAACCACTGATTTGAACATAATTAGCCTTGAAAAACAAATATATGTTTTAATATTTTCAAACTAAATTCTATATGTAATAAGTTTTACAATTAGCACTAAAGTATCGTCGAAGCATGAACCTTCGAATTCATTTGTTACTTTTTAGGTAATGTAATTTTCTTCTAGGCGCATCTTCGACAGTAGATAGTTTATGTTGGAGTGGGGATACTTACTGGTGCAATAATGAGATAAGACATCGCAAATGTGAGGTATTAACTATCTCAAATGAACAGACGAAAGATAATAATTTGTATTTTAAACCTATGTAGCAATAAGATGATATCTTTTACGGAGTACATCGTTGGCCGATGCCGTCTCGGGAACTTCGATGCGTGCTTCGATTCGAAACTTGGCCCGCCTCGTTTGTCGTGCTCGTGCATTCCGGTGATCGATCGCTTTATCATTTTTCATTTTTTTTCTTTTCTCCTTCATACCTATACGAAGGACTCTAATCTAAGATTAACAATCTGTCTGCAATTGGGAATCCAAATAAAGTTACAGACAGCACAGCGGACAATTACTTCTTCTTTCAAGATATAGGTTAATGAAGTCAAATCGTTCTAAATAATACCCTACCGTCTTAAAAGAAAAGAATTGAAATATTAGATAACGCAGTCTGAGGACAATAATATAGCAATTTATCCATTAGGTAATAAACAACTGTAAATTAGTAAGGCATACTAAGGCAATTAAGAATTACTTATGTCTTAGAATACCTATTACAGATACCAGTTTCTCAGTATTAGTGAGATCTGAGCCCAGGTTTTCAAATTTTCGTGAAAAGGGGCAAAAGAAACAGATAGAGTTGTGGACAGTAGAGGTTGAGTGTAGACGCTTCGCTGCATTCGCTGTTAAGAGACGGATTTGGACTTTAGGTGTGATTGGACGTGGGGAAGAAGGACGAGTGATATGGATTAGTTCATAGCAGAAGTTGGTGTGTAGCACTGGAAGAAGTACTGAGTAAGGCATGTTACAACAGTATTGGTTACCCAGAAGCTTACTTACGTAAATGGCTGAATCGTCGATGAGATCTGGTCTACTGCTGTGGAATCTCCAATATTAGCAGTGAGGTACTTTGCTATTGACATTTTGCTTTATTTTTCATTACAACTTTAATTTCCTCGGCAACAAATAATTAAAAGTATAGACTATTGAAATATACAATACCTTGTTTATAACACTTTGTATATCATCATAACCAACCCATTGGTTTCCGTTAACGACGTACGGGACTTGTGCATCGGCCATTCTGTATACATGGCCGCCATACTGTATCAGTTTGCACACCTAAATCAATAACAGATCTTAAATATTTAAATATTTACAAACAGTTATATCTGATGCTCTGTTTATTCTATAGCGTTATAATTCATCATGTACACAACAGATATGTGTTTAAATATAAGGTCTATACAGAATGAAACCAAAATTTAAAAAAAAAAAATTATTAAATCAGAATGGTCTCCTTTCAAATAATTCGCTCCATTGTTGATACACCATTCCCAACTACTGTTTTTGTTTTTGGAACACGTCTTCAGAGGTAGTGTACAGTTCGTTCTCGAAGCGAATGTTCTTGGATTACTTCAACAGTCTGAAATCGACAACCTTTCAAGGTAGCTCTCAATTCTAGGAACAAAAAAAAAGTATCTGCAGGAGCAAATCCGAAGAACAAATCGGTTGAGGGCCGAGAGTCGTTTCCTGCATTGCCAAAAGGTAATGCTGTGCTATAGTGATGCCACTGCCTTTCTCAAATGCCCCAGAACAACCATGTAAAAGTTTACCGATCGCCTGGCAACATGGAACAACTTCAGGATAAACGATATCCTTCCAAAAAGTAATCAGCTTAACCATTATATTTGAACGTCTCTGGCGAGCTCTGTTTTTAATTTGTTTTTGTTTGTTTAGTTACGGTGACACTGATATAACCCACTACGACGACTGCCTTTTTCTTTTCAACATCGTACCGTAGCCAAACACTCATATTTCCCCGCTTGTTATGACACTTTTCATTAAGTATTCACGAACAGACAGACGTTCAAAATAGCCTTGACTGACTGACTCAGTTCTCTTTTAGTTCATCTGTAGCAGATGCGACACAAATTTTGCGAAAGCGCAATACTTCTTCGATTAAAAAAAATCCTCTATCATTAATTTTTAAGGTTGATTACTATAGAAACTTCACAAGTTGTCAAGAGACAGTTTTCACGGATTATAGCTACTGTAATGTACTCGTTGACAGCTACGTAGAAGGTCGTCTAGATTTGGAAACGCTTTGGTAGATGTTCATCCCGATTTGAAATAATAGTATCACTTGTGACATTGCGTACGTTTCAATAAAACATTTCTATAAGACTGTTGCAACGTTCGAAAGATCTCTGCAGCATAATTTCGCACAAATACATTGCTCTCCGTTTTTCAATTTGCACAAATCTCCCAGTGCACTAAACATATATCTATTCTAGTACGTATAGATTGTTGACTTACTGACGTGGTTTAAAAGTTCGGTTTCTTTTGGACAGACCTTGTACATATACAGACATATATGCAGTTTATATAAATACATAATATATGAGTACATAGATACATTTATATACCTGTATAAACTAAATTCCACCAGGAAAATGTTATTTAGACGACGCTACAATAAAAGATGCTTGCCCAGGTTGCTGCATAATGGTACTGAATAAAGAACAGTATGATTACTAAGCGAAACTCTTTACCACACGGCTATGCCTGCGGCGTGTATATATGTATTTTTGTGTGTGTGTATCTATTTATCTCTGTACTAATGTTTGTTTTTATGTCGATTTATAATTTAAAAAAAAATTTCTATATTAAACTGATGGATTACTCAATACATTTTGTAAAGTACATATTTATCAAAGTTTTACAAAAAGAGTGGTTAAAGCTAGCAGGCTGAAACTTCGAAATCACTGTCATCACTCTTCTTGTAAACATATAATACATATTTTTCTATGTATCATTTATATGATATAACACTAAAGTGAATAGCAATTCTGCAAAATTAATGCTGTTACATACAACAGTATAATATCTATTCAAGTCTGAGTGTTACAGGCCACAACTTGGAATTTCTCAGTCGCGATCTTCGAACAATCGATCATATGGTTACTGAAACATTCTTACGGACACACAGATTGCATCCATTCGAGCCATGCTGAACACAGCGTAGTGGGAGTTATCGGTTTTATAGTTAGGTATATAACAATGTTTAAGCAAGTGTTACAGTTCGAAGAGTAATTCAATCAAAGGACCTCGTGTTGAACTTACGAATATAGAAATGTATTCAAAACAAGTAATTGTAGGATGGAGAGAAATTTTTTAAAAAATGTGATAATATTGTTTTATGTGTGCACTATCCAATGTACAGAACTGATGTTGTTGCATGTGTGTGTGTGTGTGTGTGTGTGTGTGTGTGTGTGATCCCACAAAAACTGATAGAGTAATGCCAGCATCCTGTTAGCTCCATCACGCTGCCTAAGAATAAAATATCTGATGAGACTATGATGGCAAAATGTACGATGTGTTCTGAAATAATCAATGGAGGCTTAAATATCTTGAAGCCATCTCAAATTCCTTTTTAATTCTCTCTATTCTCCCTCTATGGATATGTGATGAGGTGGGTGTGTCATGCATCACCGAAACTTTAAGTAACGTGAATATGAGTCTAACTTTTATTAAATCACTGTGAGTCAAGTCAAACGTGTTGAGTGTTACTTTCTTTTGATTGTTCACTCTTTCGTGTGTGGTTGTGAGTCCACACACACTCACACACACACACATATATATGCATTCAAGTTTATGTGTATGTGTATATATGTTCATGTACGTATGTATATGTGGATGGATGGACACATGCATGCAGTATATGCAAATGTAAGTGGGCATGAATATGTGTATGTGTGCAAGAATATGTAAATGAAGACTGAAATGATCTGAAATCACACGTATGTATATAAACATGTGTGCGTATGCGTATGCATATGTGTGTATGTGTGTGTGTGACTGCATATATGCTAGCTACAGCGTACACATCAACAGACTGCAAAAACACACGTAATACTGCCTTTAAGATGATCTACAGTTGACCTTTACCTGATATAACACGGAACAGCTTTTTTTGCTAGTAAAGACACAGCTAACATACGAATTATATGCTATTCATACCTTGAATAAATAAGCACACACGCGCGCGCGCATATGCACACACGAAATCAAAACTATTTTATTGCTAATTCTGTAAACATTTTCCCTTTCGATAATCACTAGTTTTCAAACACATCTATATTCAAAAGTTTGCTGGGGCCTCTTTTAACAGAGATCCACTTTAGAAATTTTCATATGAATTTACCCATAAAGCATTTCTGACGTTCTATAGGATTTTGAAAAATAATTATTTTACGAAATATTACATATGAATTTTTATAGACTGATATTAATAAAGATTTTTTTTTTTCATATAAATTTATATTTATGCTCACGTATTCATATATAGCCATGAGTGGAGTGATTTCTGCCAGATTGTTTTCAGCAGCACTCAAACAGATCCAATCAATGTGTTTAAAAAGTAAGGTATATTCACAATGAAATCTGTTCGTTGACAATCGGGATCAAGTAACTCCAATTAACCCATTGGAGGTCTCCTCGCGTAGATTCCAATATACCGGCGACGAAATATACATACATATAATACATGCATATATATATATATATATATATATATATATAATATATATATATATATATATATATATATATATATATATATTTTTTTTTTTTTTTTTTTTTTCATGCATTTATATGTACGCGTATGATAATATACAAGGTGGATCAAAAATCATAAGATACGCCCCGGAATTGCCAAAGACATTCTTCAATTTTCATACAATTGAATAAAATAAAC
Source organism: Octopus sinensis (assembly GCF_006345805.1). Classification (NCBI taxonomy): domain Eukaryota; kingdom Metazoa; phylum Mollusca; class Cephalopoda; order Octopoda; family Octopodidae; genus Octopus; species Octopus sinensis. The sequence goes on from NC_042998.1 coordinate 171,532,391, forward strand.
GACCTAATGATGAATACACTCACATTTCAATATGATGAACAAAATGAATAATAATAATAATAATAATATAATAATAATAATAATAATAATAATAATACAACCCAGCAGGACAACTGAAAAATAACTCTCAAAGACCGGAATATCTACAATTTCCTGTGAGTATTTTAAATTTCCCTCAAAATAAGTTAAGAAACTTACATATCTACAGTTTTCGACCACACAAACGATCAGCTTTACAAACTTTAATATCTACAACTTTTGTGAATACCTATCCTTTCCTTTATCCCTGAGTATTCGAAAATGTAAACATTCTCTTTATTCTAAGAACCCAACAGTTTCCTCTGTTCGGACAAACAAAAGATCATCTGTAGTAAATGTTAAAACTTTAACATCTACAATTTTCTGTGAAAAATTTACTTCCTTCTCTTTCCTTTCCTTTCTCCCTGACTATTAGAAAATGTAAACACCCTTCTCATTGCAAAAACACAACAGTTTTCCCTGATCGGAAGCACAAACGAATATCTCTAAAAAATTTAGAAACTTTAATATCTACAATTTTGTGTGAAAACTTTATCGTTCTTTTTTCCCTGACTACCCGAATATGTAAACATGCCTTTCATTGTACAAAACAATTAAATGCACGATAAAAAAAAATTAAGGAGGTAAGCACCTGCCAATATATACGCACTGCACAATTATAAAAACTGTAAACCATAGCAAAACTTATAAAAAGAAAAGGAAAATTTCAAAGGAAAGAAATTTAAAAAATTCAAAAATTCAACGAAGAGAACATCAGTATATAGAAAAAATAATTATATATATACGAGGGGCGTTCAATAAGTAATGCCCCTGACCCACTTCCCATAGCAGTAGAGCAACGAAACTTGGCACAGTTATTAGTCTTTTTCTACATAGGAACCACCCAGAGTTACGCATTTCTCCCATTGTTTGATGCAGCTCTGGAGACCGTTTTTGTAGAAGACCCCAGCTTGGTCCTCCAACCTGAACGTGACTTCAGAAATCAAGGCTGCATCATCTTGGAAACGCTTTCCTTTCAAAAACAACTTCATGACTGGGAAGAGGTGAAAATCAGAGGGTGCACGGTCAGGAAAGTAGGGGGATGGGCGAGGAGTTCATAGCCGCACGCCTGTGCTTCTGATCTGGCGACAAACGAGTTGTGGATCGGAGCGTTGTCCTGCAGGAGGAGGATGCCTTTGCTGATCTTGCCCCGCCTCTTGATTTTGATAACTTCTCTTAATTTCCTCAAAAGTGAAGCATAATAGGCTCCTGCAATTGTGGTACCCTTTGCCAAGAAATCTGTCATCACTACTCCGTCCTGGTCCCAGAAGACTGTGAGCATGACCTTGCCAGCGGAGGGCTGCACCCTTGCCTTCTTTGGAGGGGGTGAGTCACAGTGCTTCCACTGCATTGACTGGGCTTTGGTCTCTGGATCATCGTGATGGACCCAGGTTTCATCCTGTGTAATCAGTCTTTTGAAAACTTTTGACTCATCTTCTTGGCACATCTCCAAATTCACCCTCGAGAACTCGACGCGTTCTTGCTTCTGTAAAGGCGTGAGCAACCTGGGAATCCATCTGGCAGACACCTTTTGCATATGCAAATGGTCATGAACGATAGTTTCCACAGACCCGGTACTAATCTTGACCTCATGGACTATTTGGCGAATAATTATGCGTCGATCTTCCAAAATGGCAGCCTCAACTTGACGGACAGATGCCTCATCAATGGCAGAAGGGGCGACCAGATCTGGGAGCTGTTTCCACAGAGTTCTGACCATGTTTGAATTCACGATGCCAGCGTTTTACAAGGTCATATGATGGGGCATCATCACCATAAGTTACTTTCATTTCATCAAAAGTCTCCCGTGGTGTGCGTCCTTTCAAATACAAAAACCGGATCACTGCTCGACACTCAACAGGCTCCATTTCACACTTGACTCGGTTCAAACACCTGTAAATCAGAAACCACAATTAATTCAGAGCTGTAATTTGCCACTTACTCTATAGAGATATAAATGATTGCACATGCAAAATTTCAGCTAGATCAAACAAATGCAAGTGGGTCAGAGGCATTACTTATTGAACGTCCCTCGTATATATATATATATATATATATATATATATATTATATATATATATATATATATAATTATTTTTTTCTATCAGCAATTAAAATAGAACAAAGTGATTTGGTTCTTTTCAATACAAAGATCAGCGCGCTCGATGATCGCTAGTAGTAGTAAACACATTTGATCTCTGCTGATCCCAAGGGTATGAGGCCACTTTTGCCTCCTTAACGCATAGGAATGCCCAATGCTGATCTCTTCACCATCTGCTTCGTGTTATCCGTAGTGTCTAGACAGGACGATCGTTAGTTTGAAAAGAGGCGTGCACAAAATAAATTAAATTATGTCAATATATTCTACTTGTTTTGGAAAATGAAATGTATTTAATAAAGATTGATTTATAATCATTCATGTACGTATGCGTTGTTTGGTACACCCTGTATATATGCGTAAATAGTATGCATTTATATAAATAAATAATTTCATAATATATTCCCTAGGCTTGATTTTTTGCATACACTCATCCAAGTGAACGTACGTGCATATATACGTTCGCACATATGTTTGTGTGTTTATATATATATATACACGCACACACAGATATATACGTATTATAAATGTACATGTATACATACTATATATATGCATGCATGTGTGCAGATAATCAAGCGTAACGACGCAAAAATTCATGCGCCCTACGATGTGGTGACATCAATCATAGTCCAAAGATACGTTTTCACACGTTATCCATATGAATTTTCTCCGGAGACTATTTTCGCCGCGAAAGGTCTTCCCACGCTCATCCACACATGCTCTCTCTCTTTCTCTCTCTCTCTCTCTCCCTCATACACACACGCACACGTACATACATGCTTTTTCTCTCTTCCTCACACACGCATACACGTAACTCCCCACCCACACACTCACACACATGCACAACATGTACGTATGCTGTAATCACGAAAGTAGTTTATGATATATGAGATAAATTACTTATAAAGATATATTCATGAGCACTCAGTCATTGGATGGAAAATATCTCACTTGAAATATGTATTGTATTATCAATAAATATATATAAAAATGAGCCAACCTTGAGTGGCCAGTTTATTGCTGACGTCATGAGTTTAAATAAGCTTTAATTAATATCATCAGTTATTGGCCTACCCGGTTGTTTATTACAAATTTCCCACGTGAAAATAACATGTCCAAATTTCGAATTTAGTCGGAGACTGCAAGCTATATCATGTGTGTGTGTGTGTGTGGTGTGTGTGTGTGTGTGTGTGTGTGCGTGCATGTGCGCACGCACGTGCGCGCGTGTATGTCTATTAAATTATCCAATATTTGTCTGTTTGTCTATGTCATTTTTATTCTCTCTGTTTATCGATGAAGACGCTTTTATCAAGGGACTTTTATTGATGGAAGAGTGATATTACAGTGACAAAGACTTGGGGCTCAGACCTGTTTGTGTCTATTTGTATAGTTTCTTCTGTTGATCATCGATACTGAAGTTGCAAGTTTTTCAGTAAAACTGGAGCTAACATTCAATGTTATTTTATTAAAGAGTTTGTGATATCTGTGCGTGCTACACATTACCATTAGCACTAAGAGTAATCTAGCATATCATAATACACACATACACACACACACACATATACATACATAAAGCTAAATCATACATACCTATACTGAACTATTGAGAAATCTGCGGTTACTCTATCCTGATTACAAGTTAAGGTTTATAACTGTAACTATTGAGGCGCTGGGATATGTATCCCACTGCCTGAATGCCAATCTTGAGAAATTGGGCTTTTTTTCAAAACCAGAAAGGAAAAAGCTGATTCAAGAAGTACAGACTCAAGCCATCACTAGAATAGTAAAAATATGTAAAACTTTCCAATATATACTTTTTTTATCTATGGAATTGCTATGACAAATATGTAGTTGATAATTATATTTTCTTTCATGTTTCAGATATTTCCGTATTGAAAACTAATTACCATCATATGTATTATCAGTTGTATATTTAAATCTTCTGTCATCAGCTGAATGGCTTTTTCTAAGTCACATTTGAACGGAACGTGTATAATCATACAAACTCAGTGAAAGAGCCATCAAATTATTTATCAAAAAATTTGCTATATTTTAACTTCGCGGTGTTGATTTTCATTACAGAAAAATCCCTTTTCTATCTTTTCAGAACTCAGAGCAGTGGTTTTAATGATATCCTAAGCCCTTTGTACTACTGTTGAAATATAATCATTATGACAATTTCAGGCAACACTTTCTGTATAATCGCGGACATCATTATAAAAAAATGTTATGGTAACTTGTTTAAAGAATTGGTATGATGTTCCTTCGGCTACTTTAACAGGGAATAAACACTTCATCAATATACCAAGAATATTTATCTGTTCGTGAATTTTATTGTTAGCTATTTGAGGACTGATTATTACTTCATTTTATGTTACCACAATCTGCTAACTTTAGTTTCATATTTTCAATTACTGTATTCAGCTCCTTGGTAAAAAAAAAAAAAAAGACTTACATATCTCTTATTTTTAATGAACACAGTATACCGAAATGTTTCAGGAGAAATTGCTTAATGTGTCTTCCTTTCATTTGAAATCGTACTTTAAGAAATTCGAACGACTCGTGATATATTTAATTTCTTCTCCTCCTTAGCTTGAAGAGCATTTGAAGTTAAGAAATCTTTCCTGATATATCAATCATAAGCCGCACCGCTTCGTGTGACACTAATTAATTCCGGCCGCACAAGACTAATCGCACATCAGCCGATAATTTGAATATTGTTTTCAGAAATATAACTTCATACTTTTTGGGCTGTGAGCGATAGAGTTAGTTTTAATACCTGAAGAGCGAAACGACGCAGATACGCATGCATCCTATGATCTAATAATGTCATTCATATCTCCAAAATAAAATGTTTGTTTTCACAAGTCTAAGTGGAGAAGTTTCTCCCGCGACAGTTCTTGCAGCATTTGGTCTTATCACGACTGATGCAATCGAATGTGTCAAACATGACTTTATACGACAATATTTTATCCATAGTTGCTTCATGCGGCATTAATCACTAACACACATGTATGTATGTATGTATGTATGTATGTATGTATGTATGTATGTATGTGTGTATGTATGTATGTATGTATATCTATATGCATGCATGTATGTTTGTGTATATATATATATATATATATATTATATATATATATATTACATCACCTGGGGCTCGGTTTTATGCAATTTTACACGAAATCTAAGGACAAAATCTTTTCTCTATATAATTCCGCAGCGGACACATTTTCTCATTCTGGTGTGCAGGAGCGTGTAAAAAAGAAATTCTCTCTCTCTCTCTCTCTCTCTTACGCATGCGGGCGCGTGTGCACACACGCACACACACACACACACACACACACACAACTGAATGTAAGAAAATGTATACAATACTTTCGCATATGCGAGCGGACGTGCAGTTGTAAAATGGTGTGTAACTTACCTCATAATAAGCAAGATAGCCAGGCTCTCTCGTATAAATTCCAGCTGGAGACGGACCAACTGCTGGGGCAGACGGACCGGTGACCATTCTGTGTGCAAGCGTAAAACCACGTCCAAACGTAGGAATGCCTATGTTTAATTTACTTGCTGGGATACCCTTGGAAGTCCAGTACCTAGCAGCAAATTGCTGTGACACAACGGCAATACAGGAAAATGAAGTAGTATTTTTTAAAAGGTTGCTTCTAATTTCCTTACAATTAAATCATTTAATTCAGCACATTAATTGCGATAAAATCAACGTTATTCACTTTATAGCTGTGTATGAGCGCAGAGACCAGAAAACAATAGGTTAAGATTTGCTTGACAATATTGAGAAATGTGGATTCGGTTTCGAATCCGTTTACCTATTCTGTAACTGGTCACTACAGTTGCATGTTGCTTGTATTTTTGACTTGTGTAGGTTACTACTTTCATGTCAAGCAAATAACTTGCTAGAAATAGCAGTGAAATCTCCCTCAAAATGCTCCTTACTATCTTAGAAAATAAAGGAGACACTGGGGAGTGTTATTCTAGATATGCAAACAAATGAAATGTTTTTAGCTGGAGCCCCTCCTATCGTAGTTCTATTTGATTAATATTGACTGTTGGCTAAACAACATTTATTACTTTATCATGAAACGTCTTACTGAATCCTGTTTGCAAAGATTAACTTAAATATTTTCAGCAATGGTTTGCAAGGGTATTTAATATTAGTGGTTAAAATTGCATATGTCCTACATTTATTAATACCGATATTTGCGATAGTTGCCTATTCATCAGTGCCAAGCAATCAGGAAAGGCTTTGCATGAACAAGAAAACTTTAAAGAATTAGAGGCAGCAATATATTTTGTTTTCTGAAAAAGAAAACAAAAAAACAAAAAACGACGAGGCTATAGGGAAACCCGTTCAGTCTGCCTCTTTCGTAGAATATGCTTCAGGCAGATGCTCGGGAAATTATATGTCTCATTAAAACATCTGATTGGTACAGTGTTTGTAATCTGGCAATAGTTCCATCTTAACATTCGGATTTAACAAAAGCTGAAACTTTAAATGGAATAAGAAAGGTGACTGGTATCATATGTATTAAATCAATAAGCTGATTATGTTCACTGTTGATGTATTATTGCTAATATGTACCAGCGAGTTATAATTATGTGCATAATTACACACAGACATACATACAGTACCTTATTCCTTGCAAACCTCTCTGAGAGAAAGAAACTTGCCATTTTTTTGGTAATTATTATTTCGACCATTGTCAGAAAAATACCTAGATAAATATCTCGAACGATTATATACTATAATGAATAATTTACACATATGGAATATGTTTATACATATATAAACTAGCAGAGGCACCCAGCGTTGCCTGAGAATGAAATCGTTCCTTATATATTAGAAGAAAAAGCAAAATATGTTGTATAGGAATTTGTTATTCTAAATTCAATATATTCTTCATTTGGGATACATGATGAAATCAATTCTTAATTCATAATACAATAATAATAATAATAATAATAATAATAATAATAATAATAATAATAATAATAAACGAAAATACAAAATTTACCACTTTTAAGAAGGGAGATAAATTCTATCACATATGTTGAAGGTGGAACTCTTTTGACAAACGTATTTAGCCTATCTTGATAAAGACGTTTATCCCTTTCCTCTGAGGATTTCTTTGTCTTATCTCTCGCTGACCTATTGTCTCATTGGCAACTCTGACAGCTTGTCTTTGTCTTGCATTCTTTAAACGTTTTTCTCTTTCCTTTTTTTTACTCTTGGCTCTTACGGATTGCATTTTGTTGGCGTAATTGTTCTAACCGTTTTTCCCGTGCCTCTTGTAACTCATTGGCCCTGCGTGCGGCAGATCTCCTTCGGCCTGATTACAAACACATGTCTTTGCTATCGTTGTGCAGCGGCTTCTAGTGACCTTACTCTGGCTACCTTCGTCTCTCTCTCTCTCTCTCTCTCTCTTCCGCTATCCCTCTCTCTTTCAACTTCTATAGAAACTTGTTTTCTCTCTGTGTTTCTTTCTTTCTCTCTATCTTATTCTCATTCTGTGTTTCTCTCGCTCACACATATTTAATCTATTTCTGTTTCTTTCTCTCTGTCTCTCTCCCTGTCTCTCTCTCTGTCTCTCTCTTTCTAACTCACTCACACACTTACACTATTTACATATCTCCCTCTATCGAAAAACGTTGTGACGAATGTGGAGATGGAGGAGAAGGAAAAAGCCACTTCCTCACTTTGCTTCTCTGTTTCTTTCTCTCCCCTCTCACTCCCTCATTGGCATTATGCATAGACATACAAACACAGACATCTGCTAATATATACATAGATAGATTGAGGAGCTTTAGACGAGTAAATAATAATATACTTACCACATTTGAATAGGACTCTGGAGGTTTCTCACCGAATTGTTGAAACAAAGGGGAATTATGACCCGTTTTCTTCTCCCAGGCACCATGAAAGTCATAAGTCAGCACTGTGATAAAATCCAAGTTTCTGTCGTTTATGTAAAAAATTAAAAGTTGTGAAATTAATTTCTAGATCACAAACATTAAAACTAGAACATTAAAACAGTGTTCTGACACAAAACCTAACAATAACTTACAACACGTTATTACATAGAAGTAAACAATATCAACACATTAGAGAACTAGAATGCCATTCTGCTCTTTAGCAGTCTATCAATAAATCATTTCTCCACTGCAACACGTCACAAGAGAACATGTCAATATCAAAACCTTATAAAAAAAAAAGGCTATTCTTTTTGCATCAGGAAGAATTATTGTCTCTGATTAAGGCACAAAGGCAGCAGTCTTGAAGGGAGTGTGTTTAGTCGAACTCACAGTCTCCATTACTTGACTGCCGTTTTATTTTATCGACACCGAACCGAAGGCATTAAAGCAAAACTGACCTGGGTGGAGATTGAACTAAAGAGCATAAAAAAACGAAACAAATACCGTAAAGCATTTTCCGACCCTCGAACGATTGCCGTCTTATAGACGAGAAATTATGATTTAAAATTTTGGCACAAAACCAGAAAGGGAAGGGGATAAGTCGATTACATCGACCCCAGTGCTCAACGGGTGCCTATTTTATCGATCACGAAAAGATGAAAGGCTAAGTCGACCTCGGTGGAATTTTAACTCAAAACATAAAACGGACGAAATGCCGCTAAGCATTTTGCCTGGCGTGCTAACGATTCTGCCGGCTTCTCGCCTTAAAGACAAGAAATGATCATATCTGATAAAGTTATCCGTTTCTTCGATATCAAAAGAAATTTTAACTTATTATGTAATCTAGAAACAAAAAGAGTAAAATATATTCATATTTGAATTTCAACGAGTATAACATACCCTTGTTTCCTGTTGATTCATCAACAATGATTTTTAATAATAGTTCATTTCTATAATTTCTGAGGAGACAGCATTAAATATATTAAATTCTAGGCAATTAATAATTTTTTTAGTGCTAATGTGTGTATGTGTATGTATGTGTGTAAATGTGCACAAAAATCTATTGTTTTTTTTTTCATTATTAGTTGTCACCTACCCATAACATATATGTTATTTCTCTCAGCAAACATTTGTGAAAACAATTGATACATAAAGCATCCATTAACTCACGCGCTAAGTATAGGAAAATCATAGGCCGAATCTATGATATTTTTATCGGAAGCTACAGCAGCTGATAACAGAAGGCGAGCTTTCCCAGTAGTTGTTGCTTCAAATTCAAATGCTTTTCTTGTTTCCTATTGGTTAAAAAATAAAATAGTAAATTATATAACTTACGATATAATTGAGAGTGTATCTCCACTTCTCTCTCGATCTTTCTCTTTCTCCACCTCTGTTTCACTCTCCAGACAATGGGTCACTCTGATACTTCCCCTATGCTTCAATAAATTTAACCAATTTCTCAATTGTATATATATTACTAGAAAAATGAGCTATTAAACAAACCATTTATCACCTGTGAATTTTCTGCGGATAACCTTTAGCTTATTCAAATTCATGAAATGGGTTGCTTCAATAAGAAAAGGAATTTTCAGGTGGTCTTTTTTTTTCAATCACCGTATATTCTAATATTTTTTATTCATTGAAAACATACAGTGGTTTGAAATTTTATTTCAAGTTCAGCAATTTTAATGGAAAAATGAAATAGATCACATCATCTCTGTGCTCAACTAGTACGTATTTTATCGACCCGAAAGGATGAAAGGCAAAGTGGACTTGGGCAGTGGACTCAATATGTAAAGAGCTGGAAGAAATGCCGTTATATATCCTTTCCAGTTCGGTAACAAGTCTACTCGATCGTCACCTTATAAAGCGATAGTTCTACTGCCACTGTTACTATAGATACAAACGCTGTCATTTTGATTCTTTTATATCGTGCATCTTAAAAATCTACCTTTTCAGCTTTGAACTATTTTAAATTTACCCACCAATATATTAAATTTTTTTATTAGATTTAAGCTTGAAATTATTACTTCTTCATTTAGTTTTTATGCACTTTTTATTTTGTTTATAAGTTATTCATTTATTATTCGATCCTATTCATCAACCTGCACTAAAGAAATGTATTTGGGTTGCGGAGCAGTTCTCTATACAGAATATTTGTTGCAAAACTAGCCATAACGCTAAATTTCCCTTTCTATTATGCGCTTAACTTTCTAACACGACAGCAATTCTTGATACCAATTAAAAGCAAGTCTTCAAAACATAGTCCCATAAATAAAAACACTGGACTCCAATTAACAGTAGCCCTTCAAACATACACTAATAAATTAAAGCACACAACCCATCATTATAAACAACACTTATCGATTGCACCATTTAACCCACACGAACGTTACAGTTAGAATAGTGTCATGGGTTCTTCCTTGGTTTCATCCTCTCTGGTGGCCATTGTCTACAACTAACCAGATAGATAGAGATCAGTGACGAAAAGTTACTGGAAAAGTGATATAAGTATTTGCATTGGGACCCCTTTCATCGAAAACCGGTGATTGTCGAACGCTGATGACAGGTCAATACCTAGAAACTGCAGTCCGTGCGTATCACTTAGGTTGACGAGGGAAGGATGACCTCCCTTTGCAAATACCTTAGGGCACAGAAAGTGTGCCTAACACCAACTGGAGGAGATATTCTCCTGGAGCTATAAGCTACAGTAACACTCACCCATAGTGGTTAGCCATATTGAGATGGCAAATATACCTCACAGTGTCGTGCAGTTACTGTTTATACCTCGTTCAGAGATTTATTATTTCTTTCAAATACTTTTTTATTTAATTTTTAGAATACCCTTTATTACACTTTACTTACTCATATATTTCTTTCCCCTTTTTTACTTTTACATTTATCCATCCAAATATTTGCCGACTTGACATACATACATACATGTCTACCTACCTACCTACCTACCTATCTATCTATCTATCTATCTATCTATCTATCTATCTATCTATCTATCTATCTATCTATCTATCTATCTATCTATCTATCTATCTATCTCTCTCTCTCTCTCTCTCTCTCTCTCTTTCTCTCTCTCTCTCTCTCTCTCTCTCTTTCTCTCTCTCTCTATATATATATTATTTATGAGCAGGAATGGTTGTGAGGTTTAAGAAGCCAGATTTACAAACACGTGGTTTCGGGTTCAGTCCCACTGCGCAGCACCTTGGGCAAGTATCTTCTGCTATAGTTCCGAACCAATGCCTTGTGAGTGAATTTGAAAGGTAGAAACTACGTGAAAGCCCATCATATGTGTGTATATATGTATATATACATATGTGTGTATGTGTGTGTTTATGCTGGGGGTATCTTTGTGTCTTTGTTTGCCTCTCATCCCGCTTGACAACCCGTGTTGGTTTGTTTACTTAACGGTTCGGCAGAAGAGACGATAGATTAAATACCGGTTTTAAGAAGAAAAACCAAAAGTTCTGAGACTGATTTTTCGACTAAAACTCTTCAAAGCCCTTCTCCAGTGTGACTGCAGTCCAATGACTGAAAATAAATATATTTGTATTGTTTTTCCTCTTATTTATCAGTTAATTAATTAGTTTACTTTATACATTTATTTTCACTTTAATTCATTTAATGTTTACAATTCAACCTTTCACCAGCCAGGCGACCAACCGACCGATAATACCATAGTGTGACGAAAGGATTTTGAAAAACCATTTACTTAATCGATTGATTAGTTAATTAATCAGTCGTTTAATTAAAATAAAATAAGCAAATACGAGTGCGAGTGTTTTGTCAGCAGACAGACCTTCCAAAAGTACGACAATGTTTACTTTAATACATGATTTTACATCAAGAATCATGCAAAACAAATACAAAAGCTGAGCATATTTTATGGCAAAGGCCGTTAATACAAGGAAGATAATCAATCATTCCCTTGCAACATTGGGCGGGATTAGAAATTTGAATTTGAAAGAAAAGAAAGCTGATTTAAATCACGATAATAAAGCATAAAATTAAATCTGTAAAAGTATATTAAAAATGTTTACATATAGGCACATGAGTGGCTGTGTGGTAAGTAACTTGCTTACCAACCACATGGTTCTGGGTTCAGCCCCGCTGTGTGGTACCTTGGGTGAGTGTCTTCTGCTATAGCCTCGGGCCGACCAAAGATTTATGAATGGATTTGATAGACGGAAACTGAAAGAAGCCCGTCATATATGTGTGTGTGTGTATGTGTTTGTCCCCCCCACTATCGCTTAACAACCGATGCTGGTGTGCTTACGTCCCCGTAACTTAGCAGTTCGGCAAAAGAGACCGATAGAATAAGTACTAGGCTTACAAAGAATAAATTCTGGGGTCGATTTGTTCGACTAAAGGGGTGCTCCAACTTGGCCGCAGTCAAATGACTGAAACAAATAAAAGAATATAAGAATATAAGCAATTTTACCGCAATAAGCTCAGCGAATTCGTATTTATCTCCTGCAGGACTACCTTTCGATGTCGGGTACATCCAATGGAAGTCTAGGCCATCAAACTTGAATAGGCGTAGAAATTGGATCGCATTATGTGCAAATTCTCTTCTGTTTGAACTATGTGAAGAAACTTCAGTGAAAGGTTTCGATCCAACACTCCATCCGCCGACTGCCAGCAAAACTTTCAGATTTGGATTTCTGCTCTTCAAATAATTCAGTTTTAGGTAGCTGTCAATAATAAATAATTTAAACAATAACTCCTCCTCCTCCTCCTCCTCCTCCTCCTCCTCCTCCTCCTCATCATCATCATCATCATCATCATCATCATCATCATCATCATCATCATCATCATCATCATCATCATCATCATCATCATCATCATCATCATCATCATCATCATCATCATCATCATTTTAGATGTGGACTCACAGTATCATTAGAATATCAGCCAAAATGCTTTGCGTAATTCTTTCCAGTTCTTTGTAAAATGAGCTCAAATCCCGAGAGAGAGAGAGAGAGAGAGAGAGAGAGAGAGAGAGTGAGAGAGAGAGAGAGAGAGAGAGAGGTACGGATATGGATACAACATCGTTAGCCTCACTCGTTCTATACACTGCACTCGGATGTACGCTACTAAGAGATACAAAGGAACAGAAGCTGTCACGTTCTGAACGAACCCACCATGTTGTAACCACCACGTGTGTGTGTGTGTATTTCTCTATTTTTAATACTAGAGTATTACGGAGAATACAACATGTTTATACTGTCGCACTGATCCCATACGATTCATTTGTACAAATTGAGGGTGTGCAGTATGGCCCCCAGTTAGGCGAAAGGATGGTTTAACTGGAAAAAATAAATTTGTGGGTTGCGTGTAACCCTTCTGCTGGTTACCTGTGCCCCATATATTTCTTCGATAACAGCTTGAGGCTACATAACAACAACGCTCTCACACTCACCATCTTTACTATCATATCCTCTGTGTGAAAAGTCTGGCTGCATACACGTTAGCATATGTCAGGTGCATACACCTGACAACACAGTTAATTGAGATTTATTCAGTGAGTTCTATTCAACACATGTTTACACGTGGAATTAACAGAATCATTATTAACTTTAGATGTTTTGGCCGATAAAGTTGAACTGAAAAACCCTACAACAAGGCATGAATTGCACGAAGCCGTCTTGCAGTCTTCGGAAGAGCTATCTGAGCGGAAAATTCGTGGATGTATTCAACATCAAACTCGTGTTCGGCGTCAAATAGTTGACTGTCGTGGTGGTAACAGATTCGTGTAATAAATTTTGTGTTTATTTTTGTTTCATAATATATATTTTTTCGGATGCAGCCAGACTTTTCACACATTATTGCTGATTATACTTTACGCTCAATACCACTTCTTCATTATGCCAATGCCGGTTGTATTTTACATTCGGCATCTTCACTGATTATCTATCCTGCTATAAACGAAATACTAGTCCTGCCTTTTATACTTAGTCGTTTAAATCAATTTTTCAAATTCTCTGTTTCTTATCCTGGAAATCCATAACTGTGATCCAAAATTATTCCTAAGCAATCCAAAGTACAATTTATGAATTTTCAAATTTTCTTTATATATTTTATCATCCTTCATCTTGGAACACGATAAGGATGTTTCATATCTATATTGGGTTATGAGGGTTAATGAATAGAAATGCTTGGGATTACTTACTACTGTTCATCATTCAGTTCAATTTTTGCGAGCTGGTTTCCGTTCAATTTCGCATATGCATATACCACATGGGTACACAAATATGGATCAACATTGTCGGCTGTGAATTTACCTTGACCAAATCTATACTGAGACCAGTTGGTATAGTAACATAGAAGACGTTTGCCTACAAAACAACAAAAACAAGGATAAGTGATTGAAAATATTTAATGGACTAATTCTTTTTCCTTTTATTTACTCGAAACTGCATCCCTTTGAACTCTCTTCTCGGCATTCTTTCTCCATCAAATGACTGCATTACACTGTATCACTCACATCAACTTTCTCTATTTCATAATCTAGAATAACATAAGAAGGTTGTGGTCACAGACTTTACTTATCAGATTAAATATATAGAATTGCTAAAGTTGGATCATTTCTAATATAGTATAATATATTATATTTATATATAAGAAAAGGAGCATTAGATGATTAATGTTAAATCAAGAAATTCGACTTTCGTATAAAAAAGAAAAGAAGCACAATATGCGCGACATTTTTGTCGTATTATTTTTTTTAAGAGAAAAGTTCTCTCTGAATTTATCAAACTTATTACTTGCACAGTCTTTTATTCCAATGTCTTTTTCTCTTTCTTCTATTTACCTTTTTGTTTCTTGTTAATCATTTTTGCAGAGAGACAGACGAACAAGGGAATTACATTCTATTTTGCATCTCAATATCTTCCTGTAATTTCATTTCCAATTTAAGATATTTAACTTTCTTGTTCATTTTAGTTCATTTTAATTCAGATACTTTGTGTGCATAACACATGACATATTTATTGTATTTATATTAGTATATCTACACACACAGACACACATGGGCATATGTAATTTTAAACATATATATATATATATATATATATATATATATATATATATATATATATATAGAGAGAGAGAGAGAGAGAGGAGAGAGAGAGAGAGAGACACGGAGAGAGAGAGAGAGAGAGGAGAGACACGGAGAGAGAGAGAGAACAGGCTGGCAACAGGCTGTTACTTGTTAAATTCCTTGGCTTTGGTCTATGTTCCGCTTAGGACCTGGCTTGGATCTTTTCCATCACAAGCATAGAGTAAATTTTTTTTTAACTAAACACTTTCAAACTTCGGATACTGGTTGAATGTGTCACGTAGAACAGGGTTAACCCTTCACATTTTTGACAAAATTTTGTATTTTAGAAGTTATTTCGTGTTCAAGTTGTATTTGGGTAATATTAACCAATCAATGAAAAAAGTTACTGATGCTGTTTCCGAACAGCAACTGCCGGGTCGATTGACAAAACGATGAATCTTCGACGACAGAAAAATTTAAACTGAAAATCTCCCCTGACAAAACACTTCTTTAATAACCAGAGATGTTTTTTTAGCAACATATACGAGAATGTGTCTGTCTGTCTGTCTGTCTATCTATCTATCTATATGTATGTATGTATACACACACACACACACACATACCCATACATACATACATACATATATATATATATATATATATATATATATAGATATAGATATAGATATATATATATATATACACACACATTAATAATAGGCAGAAGTTACAGAGTGCAAAGGCCAAATTCGTGTTTGATAAGTGCCAATACACGAAACCCTCAGATTTTGACTTACTAACTTCTGCCGATGATATATATACATACATATATGTATTAAAAAAATCTCATTACGCAATCGAACCAATAAAAGAGCCTCTACCTGGTCGATCGACACGCTAAAATTAGCAGCCAAAGTATCCCCCTATCAAAATCACACGCCCAAAATACGTATTGTCCTAAATTATCCCTAAAAAACAGTTTGCTGAAGGCTGGAATGTCTTTGAAGATAGATTTGCTGTATCAGGGTTGATCTGAGGCTAAATAACAAAATTATTACTGAGACAGACCAACAACGGAGCCTGTATGTGGTTGCATGACCTGCTAAAAAAAGGTAGCCAAACATTTTTATATACAGAATAGAAAAACCTCTATCTGGAAAGAAAGACGGAATGGTCACTGTTGGGACGTCTTTGATCATATCTGTTCAGTCAGATCCAACTCGGGACTAAACAACAAGTGATGAAGGGAACTAGACGAGGCAACGCGAGAGCCTTTATCTGGTCGCCTGAGTTGCTAGAAAGAGCTACCAAATCTTCCTGACAAAAAGAAAATGAAATTTCCGTTTTCAAGAAAAAAATAATAAAGCAAGTTTGTATTATTTTATAATGTTCGCTTAGGAATTCATTAATTCTAGAAAAGAATAAGACAGAATGGTCATGGCTGGAAAGCTTTTTCTCACAGATCCATTACAATCAGAGCTATCCTATGGTTAAAACAATATTCTTCACTGAATGATGAAGCAACTAAGGTTAAAGAAAAGTTGAAAGAATAAAAGACAGCAAGTATCCATATTCCAAATATTAGGGTTCCCTTGACTAGTTTAATTTATTCAGATTTTCGTATGAAATAAACAGATAATGTTATGGGAACTCGGTACATATTATGGCTAATATCCAGTGTTGTATGAGAGTAGTTTCACGGATCTTGCCAATCTCAATCACAAATTTTTTAATTAATTTTTTTAACTAAACAGTTTGAAATTTCGGATACTGGTTGAATGTGTCAGAGGTTTTTCTATTCTGTATATAAAAAAGTTTGGCTACTTTTTTCTAGCAGGTCATGCAACCACATACAGGCTCCGTCGTTGGTTTGTCTCAGTAATAATTTTGTAAAAATAATGAGCTGGAAGTTTTTGTTCTAAACAGCAACAGTAACTTCAGCTGAATACACATCATTGATTGGTTAAAATTACCCAACAACGACTAATTTAACACAAAATAACATCTAAAATACAAAATTGTTTCAAAAACGTTAAGAGTAAACTCTGTTCTACGTGACACATTCAACCAGTATCCGAAGTTTGAAAGTGTTTAGTTTAAAAAATCAATTAAAAAAATCTGTGCTTGAGATGGAAAAGATCCCCTGGCTTTGCCGGCTTATCTTTCCTCAATCTCATCAAGCAGCTTATGAATCCGACGTGCGTCCATTATCCTGAATCCATATCGTAGGCCGGCTATCCCAGCACGCTGCTCCGAATGACAAGAAGCGGCCGCGCACGGCTGGCTTCCTGTCACAACTGGGGCCAGTAGATCTTGAGCGCGGGGATGTTAAGTGCTCCGACGGAGTAACCCTTTTCTCATACGAGGAAGTTAAATCCCTAATCTGGGACGCGACGTGCTTAAACACGTTCTCCGGTTCCAACCTTGTTGCGTCGGTCGCTAACCCGAGTATCCCCGCCCGTAACGAAGAGGAGAGGAAAATAAGCAAATACAGGATCCTGGCTGACCATTGTTACTTTGTGTCAGTCGCTATCGAGACAGCAGGTAATCTCGGACCCTGCACTGTTGATTTCCTCCGCAAAATCGGGATAGCTGCGGCCTGTCAGAAAAATGAGGCCTGCGACGCGTGGTGGCTGTTGCGGTGAGTGTTGGTATTTATTTTCCGCAGCAAAGCCTTTGCAATCATATCCGCGAGGTACGACTGAACTAGCCATTTGGTTTGGGGTCTACAACCTGGTATTCACTTTTCCTTATCTTCTGATGTTTAATCCCTCCCCCTTTTATTTATTTAAAAATTTTCTTGGTGAGGTAGTTCTGTTTTACTTCCTAAATAATTTGATCTGTTATACTTTTGGAGTTTTCTTTTCTTGTAAAGATATATTGCTTAATTTTAGTAAATATTGTTGATGTTAAAGTGACACGATTATGGCTAAGTGATTAAGGCGTTCATTTCGTGATCGTGAAATCTTGCGCTCAGTCCTACGGTATAGCATCTTGTGAAAGTATCTGTAGAAGACTTATCCAATTCAGTTGATAGATTCTCGGGAATGGCTAATGCGAAAGCAACAGAAATCTATTTATATCGTTAAGTGATTCGGAGGTAGACGTAGATAAGTCATCGACATTAGGAACAAGTATATGGGAAATGAAAACACAAACCAATAATCCCTGATCTTATTTTTCTTTTTATCCTTTTTTCATCCTTACTTATAAGCTTATTTTACTTTTTATTCTCTTCTTTTTATCCATGAGCAAAATAACCGAAAGTTCACAGAAGATTATAATATGCGTAGATTTAATGTTAGTGTGAAGGTGGTTATAATATCATATTGATCAAAGAAAAAGAAAAATGACGATATAAGCAAAGGAAATTAATGGTATTCAAAATTATTGATTATTAAACAAATTCCACAATCCGAGAACAGTTTCTTAATCTACATATCATGTTGATTTTAATTTCATTATCAAAATAAATATTCTTTCCACTTCAGGAAATGATTATAGGAAGAATTACGAGTAAGTTTTTCACAGAAACATTGTCTAGGTAACTGAATGTTCGTGTTGATCGGAATAACAAAATGTCTAAGCTAGCTATGCCTGTGACAGGCACGTACGTGCTAGGTAATGGAATATTTATAAATTCTATACGTTTTTTAGTGGTGGAATATTAAATTAACATCAAAGCTTGGTTATAGGTCTCTATCATTATTGCAAACTTCGCAATATGATGCACCATGTACGTATTTATGATTAAATGTACCGAACAACATAATTTTGCCATCACATTTTTATATAAAATGATAACATAGCTTTCATGTTATATTAAAAGAACAAGCAGAATTATTCATTTCACCGTCACATTTAAATAAAATTACACGATAGGTTTATTAAGTAAACAAATGGAGCAATCGACAGATCATATTACAAAATCATAAAACATGCTATAAGAGATCATATACCGAAACGTAATTAACCATAAGAATTTCAGAGAACTATTCAATTGCATTGATATTTCTCTATATATAAAGCTGAAGTTGTCTGTGTGTGGCAGGTTTGGTAGCCTTCAACTAACACTATCTCCTCCGAGACCCTGCAGCGCAAGTTGACCAAAATTGAGAGTATGATAGAAGAAGGCTTGCTCTTCCTTCCGTAGAAGAAAAAATTCAAATCGGACCATGTTAAGACCAAAAATTATTTACATCAAAAATGTGCTATTTTTTCTATGAAAATGCTTATTTTTTTACGATATTTTGACTGCTGTGTAGCCATTTTTCGGTGTATTTCGACCAGAAAAATGTTCACTTAAAGAGAATAACAAGCTACATAATGCAAAATTTTTACTTTTCAAAGATTCCAATTCTAAAGGATCGAAACAAACCCGAGCAACGCCGGGTGATACTGCTAGTCTAGATATAATCTTAATTTCTTAAGATACTTAGCTGCTACACCTAAACTTCTTCCATACATTTCAACAAAGGGGCCATGAGCTAACGAGGAAATCTCTATGCGGGCGCGTGATCTGTTTGAAATCATACCTGATACCTTAAAATAGGAAGGTTACATTGCTGTACCAGGTAGTCATACCTGGTACGCCTTTGAGCATCCAGCTGACAAAGAACTAAGCAGCAACAGATGATTATTAAACTATGCCCATCGATATTGCATAAATTTGTGTGTGTGTGTGTTTGTGTGTGTGTGTGTGTGTGTGTGTGTGTGTCTGTGTGTGTGTGTGTGTGTGTAATATATGACTATGGTTTAGCACAATTGTTAGAACGTTGGACAAAATGTTTTGCGATATTTGTTCCAGGTTTTCATGTTTGCCGTTCAAGTCAGCGTTACCTGTCCTCCTTTCTTGGTTGATAACATAAAGGAGCTATGAAGTGCTAGATTTCATTCAGGGTCGGATTAAAACCCCTAAGTACTTAAAAGATTTTGGTGCCCTCATAGAAATGTAATTCAAAATACAAACAATAATAAATCATAAATTTTTTTTTAGTATTATTTTTCAAAAGGCAACAAAACTAACAGTAAGATGAAAAATAATGTTTAATTTTGTATACTTCCACTTTATTTATATTTGAAAAGTTTTCCCCTACATTATTTTTAATCACAAAGTCTTTGATCAGACCCTCAAAATTAATCTTACATGACAAATCTGCTTCTATACTTAGTGATAAGGTATCCAGCCTGCCTTGTTGCATAGTTGGTCTAATGAGATTTTTAATATAATTCAACAGATAAAATAACGCTCAGCTGAGTAATTTGTGATCATTACTGTTTAAAATGTACGAAAGGCAATGTCTACATTTGGAAATGCACACTCAGTGTTGTCTTCTACAATTATTTTATAAATTACAGGATATGTCTGTAATCACTTCGCTTTTTATCGTTGTATACTTTCATTTTTAAGGACATTTTACTTTCACTGTTTTATGACAATAAACTGCATGTCAACCAAAATAAGTAAATAATGAAGTCGTTTTCGGAGATGTATTTGTTTAATACGTGATTTGATGTGAAATAATTCCCTTCCCTGCAATATTGCTGTCCTAAATCTCAGACAATTCCTAGAGATGACTGATATTGTTGAAAATAAGACATTGAATGGGTTTTAAACAAACAAAATGATGTATTTAATATATCTGAAAGTTATAAAATAATTGAATTATTTGAATAATATAGGACGAAAGCTGCCGTTGATTAGCTCCAAGAGGCCATCGCCTCTAGCTAGCTATATGACACACGAACCTGTGTCCATTATAACCTTCGAACAGGGGAGGTCAGCCGCTTCCCCTTGCTGGTCAGGCATCTACAGACATGTTTCGGGGTATTTGTCCTTTATCAATGCAGAGTAACTGAACCCTTCTAAACTCAAGTATTTCCCGTATCATCAACGTTAATCCATTGAATAATATAAGATGCGCACATGCTCTGTTGCACCAAACTACTAATACCTTTTTACTATTGGCACAAATCCTGAAATTTCTCGGGAGTGGAGCTTGTCAGTTACGTTGATCCCAACACTCGACCGGTACTTATTTCATCGACCCCAAAAGGCTGAAACTAAGGACATAAAGATTGGCGAAATGCCGCTAAGCATTTTCTCCATCGTGCTAACGATTCTGCCAGCTCGCCGCCTTAACCAAATTATCACTACCATGCAATCATATTGTGCAAAAAATTCTACAGACTTGCTAAATAATCACGCAAATCAATAGCCGTAAATAACCCCTCACAGGTGAGATGCTCAAATTTCTTCATATAGTTTTTAAAAATGATCCACGAAACAGCCACTTACGTGCATTTTTCACATTTAGTTCTGGAGTTTGGTGTAGTTTTATATTAAAATTGGAAACATGCTCTAACAGTAATTAACTCAGTAAAAATCTTGATTGAGTAAATATATCTAGAAAACATGTATGCCGACTATTTTAATCTCATATTGATTCTTTTTTCAATCCTTCCGCTTCATCGTCTCTCAAACGAAAATGTAGAATTATATTCATAACTACTCACCAAGACTATTTCAGCGAGTGAGGAAATCATATTTCATGACTTTGTTATCGCTTCATCAAAGGGGTAAAAGTTGTGGGAATAGCAATTAAAAATTTTTTTTTAGTTATTTTATAGACCCAGCTGCCTGGCGATCGGCTACTGCAGCGGAAATTCCGAACATTATTTTAAACTCGTCTATACATATTTTAACTTGAAAAGGAATTTGAACATGTCACCAAAACCTGGACCAAGCTGGTTTAATCTTTAAAACCATCAGCAGGCAAATATGTCTATACGACAAAATTATTCATCTCCTAATATAATAATGAGCGTAGTGTTTATATATATATATATATATATATATATATATATTTCTTTATTGCCCACAAGGGGATAAACATAGAGGGGACAAACAAGGACAGACAAAGGGATTACATCGACCCCAGTGCGTAACTGGTACTTTATTTATCGACCCCGAAAGGATGAAAGGCAAAGTCGAATCACGCCGGACGCAGAGGAGGAAAGAAAATAGTAATTCAGTGAAGGAGAAGTAGTGAGAGTAATAGCCCTGACGGAGAGGGAGTGAGAGAAAGTAATAGCAATGAGAGAAAGGAAGGGATGATAGATGAATAAAGAAGGAAGGAAGGGGTGAAAAAACAAATCAGCGTTTCAACTCTGTGTGAGTATATGTGTGTATGTGAATGCATGAATAAAGGAAGTATATGAATGTCTGTATGTGTGATTATTATGTACTTCCTTTTGTACCTTATTTATATATAAAATGCTAAATTTAGCCGTTATTTGTGACGGCACGGGGTCAGCTATTTATATGTAATTCTTTAATTTATAAATTCAAGATTTCCAGACTTAGAGGAGACGCAATTTCATTAATATGTTGTTCTTCCTCCCAATATATGTTTCTGATCAATCAAAACAACAGAAATATTTGGAAAAAATATTTCTACGACAGGCTGATATGTACCTGATATATTACATGAAAACGAGGGCTTTAGGATGTTCCAAAGACCCAGTGTACGGGATATATATCATTATTTGAACATTTCCCTCAATATAACAGATACAAAAATAATTTGCCTTGTTCCACAGGTTTGGTATCTATCAGCTACCCCAGGAGAGAATGTCAGTTTACTCACTGTGAGGACTAAAGTCAGTAGGACAAGTGAGTGGATCACACGTACTTTATTATAGTACTACTGCTGAGGGCGATGAATTATACAACCTTTGATTAGATCAGACATGGGCAATCCGCAATTACTCGAGAGCTGCTTTTTGTCGTTTATGATGTTTTGTAAGGCATGCATAATGTTAGCTTTCTATAAACTTAACGTTTTGTAGCTACATCTTTAAGTCTAACTTATATTTCTTATAATTGGCATAGTGTAATACATGGTGTGCACTGTATTGCATGCGATATTTGTTAAATTAATTCTTTTAAAAGTGTGGCTAGATTTTTTAATGAGCTATAATCTCATTAGACCTACTGGTAGAAAGAAAGGTTGCTCATACCGTAACTTGATAATTGTTTTGGTCGCACACACACACATCGTGGATGACACAATGCGAACTTTAAACTTCTTGTTTATTGGTTGACTAAAATAGCAGCAATTTCTGGAGAATAAATTTAATGTATTCGTCATTTTCTTACACTTACCTGCCACCAAAGAAATCCCAGACAATACTAATAATAAGATACCAGAATATGTCAACATGGTTCCTGTAAAAAAAAAAAATGAACATAGACATATTTTAGCTTATTTCAATCAAATAATAAGCATCACAATACGATATCTACAACTAAATAATATTTCAAGTCGGCAAGCATTTGTAGTTCACAACGTATCAAGGGTCTGTAATTTTCCGAATAGAATACGATAAGAACCTCACCCCATCTTTTTCCTGTATCTACACGATATCTCAGCACTTCAAGATATACACTCAGCTTCATATGTTGGGGACATAAAAAAAAAAACACATCTCCCACTACTCACCATACATAGCTGCATAGTTAACTCAATTGCAATAGATGACTGACATCTATTGGAAAGACAAAAGGGACCTGGTCTGATTTGAACTCAAACCTTATCTGCTCGGCATTCAATACGGCACTCTGTAATCTCTTACATTTTAATAATTGCTTGATTTAGGCATAAGGCCAGGGGAAGGAATAAATTAATACCATCGACCACCCCAACTGATAAGTCATTTTATCGATCTCACAGGGGCGAAAAGCAAAGTTAACCTCAACAGGTTTTAACTCAAAATGTAAGGAGTGATGCAAGTACCGCAATGCATTTTAGCCGACGCCTTGACGATTCTGCCAAATCCATTTACCCATTTTGCACTTTAATATTGCAAATATCTAGCACAAGCTTAAGGCTACTCATTGTCAGGAGAGAGAGTATTCTAAACTGGTACTTAAGTGGGTTTTAGGGATTTTGAACGTAAAAGACTTAAAGTTGCTTCCGACCATTTTCATTTCTATTCATAATCCTTCCATTAATACAATACTCTAGTCTTCCGTTCATATAAAGTTTTGCTTTATTTATTTTTTACGCTCTTCATACGGTATTTTTTCATAAAATGTATTGAATGATAACTAGACAATCTAGTGTTATTTCCTTGCTGTGGTTGTGGGAAGATACTGTTATGTCCTGAATTTAACTTACTTTTCATCGATAAAATTCTTCTGGTGGAAAAACCTTTCAGTCGCAAGTTTTGCAGAGATTTCTGAATTTGTATTATACACAACAAATTAACAGAATGGTTGTCAGTTAAACACTGCTTCTGCTGCCCACAACAGAAGGCTGAAGCTTCCCGTGGTATAATAAAACTGCCACATGTATTGAGCTATTGATTTTTCAAAGGACAATAGATTTGAAACGGTAATGTGTTTGATAGTACGCTACTGTAATAAAAAAAAACTAAGATTTCTTACTATTCTATGCTTAATAACATATATAAAGTAACCTTACACGTCTTATTAGCCATAATAGTTACTCGGCATCTTAATGTTTTTCGTACACAGATATAAAAAAAATGATAAAAGAAAAAAGGATTAAATTTTGCATCTTTATACGAGAATAGAAACAGTCAATTCAACGAGTTGCTTCACAACAAGCAGTAAGGTTGGCCGTTCGAATTATGCTAACGCTATTGCGTTGCTTTTGTGTGTGGCCAAAAAACTTAACTCTCTGCAATAAAGACCATTTCGCTTTAAGTAAGGTGTTATTGTACATTGTTGTAGGAGATGACAAAATTATAAAATTGATAAACGCCTTTCTGATTTTTGTTTAGCTTTCACCGCTAAAATCAAGTCTTCTTCTGAGTTCAGAGGAAGAAGCGGAAAACTACTGCAATATATTTCCTTATTGATTCCTAATAGGAAGACTAAGTTTCAGCGATCTTCCAATTGCCCAAAATAATTACAGGACTAACTCTACCACCACAACCACCCCCACCCCCACTTATATGCAGGGTTGATCAAAAGCCACACGATAGTAAATCAAAATTCCATAAATACTACCCGTAGATCTGTATTGACTCAAGTGGGAAAATGTGTCGCTCAAGGACTTCAGTTTGAACAATTTTCATGATGTTTCACATTTAGATGCTTTTATTAAATTCATTCAGTTGTTAAACATAAATAAATATTGGAATTAAATGGTTTGTATATACTCTCAGGTAACTTTTGGCCAACCCTATATATATATTTCAAAGACACTAAACATTTATATGCCAGAAAATATTGGCTTCATATTTTGGCACAAAACTTGCTATTTTTTTATTTTGGGTGGGGGGGGGGGGTTAGTCGATTATATCGACCCCAGTGCTCAACTGGTACTTATTTCATTGACTCTGAAAGGATGAAAGGCAAATTTGACTCCGGTGGAATTTGAACTCAGAACGTAAAAACGAATGAAATATCGCTAAACATTTTGCCCGGCGTGCTAACGACCCTGCCAGCTCACTGCCCTAATGCGAGAAAATTTTAAAAGCTGTGAGTACATTGAAATATAATAAATGTAATGGAGAACGTAGCTCGATGGTTCTCGAAAGTTTTGACTTCGTGGCGCACTTCTTACGGAAGCATAAAAAAAAACAAGGCAAGACTTCCGTTCGTCCCCAACCAAAAACCACCTTTTTTAAGGAAATTTTTTCGACACAAACCCCGCCCTCTTTTCGGCTAAGGGGAATACGAATCTGCAAAAAAATTGGCCAAAAACGGCATTTTTAAATTACCCCACTCCACCCCTACCCCAATTTCCTTCATTTAAAGAAATTTTTTTCAGAATTTTTTTTCAAAATATGCGGAAAAATACGGAGATTATGATTCTGAAAAGAATTTCCAGAAATATTTCTAAAATTTTCTTTTAAGACTTTTCTTTTTCCTAGATATGCGGAAAAATACGGACATTGTGATTTGGACAAAAATTTCAAAATATTTCTGTAGTTACGGTTAGGGTTAGTGTTTTAGGGTTAGGGTTAGGGTTTTAGGGTTAGGGTTAGGGTCTTAGGGTTAGAGTTAGGGAAAAAAGTCAAAATTGAAGAATTTGGGTGGGGAAGTGAGAAAAATATAACAATGCCGATTTATGGAAATTTTCCGGAACCGCCGTATCCGAAAACGGGGGTTTTGGGCAAAAAAATTTTTTTAATAAACAAATTTGGGAGAAAATGGCGGGGACGGCCGAAAGTCTTTCCAAAAATAAATACAAGGCTTTTTTTCTTTTTTAAAAAAAGGAATAAGTATGGAAAAGTACTTTTTAATTTATTTCATTAGTATATGTGTATAGAATAATTACGAATGATACTTTTTCAAGATGATTAAGTGTTCGCATGAATTTTTTTTACAAACTTATATTTTTACAAACCTGCGGCCCACTATTTCAGAACCATTGACACGGATCATACGGAAACACAAAAACAAACAAGGCTTCTGTGTAGAACTCGAAATTACTTCCTAGGTAAGAGCTTTTAATTTTTAACTTATCTATTTATATTTAGATTCAATAAATACGAATTTGTTTGAACTGACCTAGCTTAATAATTAATAAATAATTTTAATAATTATAATTGTGATTAACAGCAAAGATTAGTGAAGTAAAGTTGAAACTACTTACCACAACAGAGGTTGTTAATTTTAAT
The DNA here is from genome assembly GCF_006345805.1 of Octopus sinensis. Taxonomy (NCBI): domain Eukaryota; kingdom Metazoa; phylum Mollusca; class Cephalopoda; order Octopoda; family Octopodidae; genus Octopus; species Octopus sinensis. The sequence goes on from NC_042998.1 coordinate 171,559,216, forward strand.
AAATTACTGTTGTTAACTACAAAGTAATCTCATTGCAATAGTTACTCCCTATGTACAAGGCTGGGCAATTAACAGGTGTTCAGATAAGACTTCTCTTGAATTGCTCTTATGATAAATAGATAAAAGCGAATATCAAAACACGCTGATTGAAATTACGTTAAAAGATAATTAAGATTTCTTTCTTCGGCATAAGGCACTTTTCCCGAAGGAAAATGTTTATAATATATTTTCTCGATTTATTTATATCAGAAAAACATGATAACGCGTACAGTTGCTTGATAACACGCTGAAACCTTGTCAATTTGAGTCGTGTCAACAGCATTGAGTTGTGTGTATGGCCAAAAAACTTAATCTTCAGTGGTGTAGGAAATACGACCGTGGTCGTATTTCCTAACGAAATAAGATAAGCCATAAATACAATTTATACAATGCAGTGCCAACAGAATATAGATGAATTGACGACAAGCCGTTCCATTGTTTGAGAGAAGATAAGATTTTATTTACAATGGTATTAATGTTAGAAGGTTGTGAGTGCTAGCAAGTGTGTGTGTGTGTGTGTGTGTGCATGCAACACGTGTTTGTGTGTGTGACAGATACAATAAGGGTGAAAGCGTGTGACATAGTAGGTACAGAGCATGGAGTTAATGATGGAAATTGGTTTACAGTTCATAAGGTACTAGATATGTAAGAGTTCAATATCAAGATTTTGTGTCTCGGGCGGAGGCCGGTTGGGCGAATTATTGTCGAGCCGCGGTCGTGGTCTCAATCGGCGAGCGGGTTCTCTTAATATAGAATTCTTCAGATGGGCTGTTTCTACTTGGTGAAGGGATTCACTCTAACAGCGTGATTCTGTGAAGTTCGTGTGTACATGTTTGAAGTGGACGATGGTGATGGCGACTTGAAGTTTGTACAATGATGGTGACGACGGCGGTGGAGATAGAAGGCTTTCTGTGGTGAGTGTACATTAGCGTCGTCGTGGGTGATCGTCTGTCGCTGTGACTGGAACATGTTGAGTAGCTCTGTGGTCAGAGGTTTAGTTGAGTCACTTGTTGTGCTTATTTTTCTCTTGATATAGATATTCATTCAGATATATATACTGCAACTGTTTTTCCGTGGTGAGATTTTCACACTAACAGCATGAGTTGAATCTGGAGTTATCTTGTGTACAAGTTAAATCTTCGTAGATAGAGACGATGTTGTGATGACGTTATGTCTGTCGCTTGGTTTACTATAGCGTCTTCATATTATGTTTTGCTTGGTTGTCGTCTGCCTTTCGAACTGGAACATGGTTGCGTATGCTCTGTGTGGTCTCCGACTAAGACCTTAAAAGGTCTTAAGCCAAGAGATGTTTGTAATCTCAAACGAGATCATTCTTAATATTTTTCTCAAACAGTGAAGATAGCAATGAAGAAAACAATATTGCTACAGTAGTAAAGATCACCTAAGTTTAAATAGGTATCCAATGAACGGTAAAGTTCATTGTTGTTGGTGAAATTTTAAATTTAGAATCACGAAACCTCCAACTAGATATTAAAAAACATCTCCGTGGTGGTGCTGAAAAGTTCCTGGTTTTGAGTAAAAGAAAATACAGGAAAATCAGTTTATTATGATTTTGCCCAACGTATCCCCTCTGAAATTCACACGCTTATTGCAACGGTCTTTCAGGTTTTCTAAGCCCTGTAAAAAAACTCGGAAGGTTGGGCCTCCAACCAGGCCTTTCGTGACATCCTTAAAGCCAGGAACTTTTCAGCAACTTGGATCTCCATCCTACGTATCTGATTTGCAATGGTGTATTGTCGATATCATGTATTTTGCCGAATTGAAACGCTATTGCATCTCAGCCAGTTTACTGCTCTATGACCCTCGTGTCGACACTCTGCAAAATAGGCAATGATATTTATATCTTTCTAAAAGTCATCTATTTACGCAAGAGAATAGTTCCAAAGAGAATCACAACTGAATTCTTTAATTTACAATGCAAGCAGCTACTACTGTCATTGACAGGTGAAACCAGCACAAAAAAAAAAATAGGTAAGTTTTAGTTAAAGCTAATACAAACATGACTTTTAATACATCGCTGATATCCTTGGGAAAGGTATGAAAGCAGCCAATCAACTTACCTAAAAAATGACAGGGAAAAGAGAAAGACGTTAAGATGATCAGAAATTTGTGAAAGAGCTATTTTACACACACGCACACACAGTAGCAGACAGGATTCTTTTGTTAGTCAATATGTAGAATTCAATACGTGTTTCTGTGTGTATATGTGTGTGTATGTCTAGAAGTGTACCGATTAGAGCGCTTTCAACGGTTCGGCTACCTGACAATTATATCGCAACTATTTATACATGTATATATATATGCTTTTCTGTGAGTAACACTTTATGTTTGAAGCGGTTGAATATGTTCTATCGTGTAAGATTTACTTCTTAAATCATTCGACACGAGCTGGAGTCGTCCTTTTATTTTTGTATTTGTCTCATAATGCTTAATGAAACAGTTTAAAATTTTCTAAATTATCCAGCAGCATTTGTAATATGTGTGTGTGTGTTTGTATGTATGTATATATATGTATATATGTGTGTATATATATATATGTGTATATATGTATGTATGTATATATATATATATATATATATATTATATATATATATATATATATATATACTAGCAGTATCGCCCGGCGTTGCTCGGGTTTGTAAGGGAAATAACTATATAAGCATTTTTAGAGAGTTACTTCCCTTATAGATGCGAATTCGGGCTTTCTTAGCCATTTCTGTTTTGGTGTCTTCAAGCCATGAAGTCGTTGTTCTAAAAGAACGCTGGTCTCCTTGACAACGCTTTACGACGTTGATTTCCTTACACTCCATTCCCCACAGCTTCACGAGGGAGGGAAGAAGGGGGAGAAGCAAACAGGTGCAGGTGTGACCGTGGACGCCAACTCCGCCGCCATCGACACACGAAAAATTATGCATTAAAATGGAATAAAAAATGATGTTAAATTATTTTTAAAATCGTAGACTCATCGTAGACGCGCGCTAATACTCAGACGGGCTCGATATGAATCACGACTATAAGATACCCGAATTTGGTTAAACTGCACCGCAAAATGTGGGAGTAGTTAGGAATCTAAATCGAAGGGGACAGACACTCACACAACTACAGTTTTATATATATAGATATATATACAAAATAAGAAAATGGAGAAATACATCTAAATCAAATATCAATTACCAGACAAAACTCAATCACATACTTTATTTAACCACCACATAAGAAACTGTAAGGTTAAACATAAAAAAGTAGAGCAAAACAGTGTACATAAAGGAGTATACGTAAAAAAGTGTACATAAAAGAGTAATGTTATACAATAAGTAGAATATATATAAGAGAATATAAATATAAGTAAATATAAATATAAATATAGATTACATCTTACAGCAGTTTCGGCCATGCAGATAAGTATGTCTCATTTTACTCATATTAGCCTTTTATGGTAGGTCAATATGTAGTTATAAATGAGACATTTACAAAAATATCATAAGGCCTCTTCGGAGATTATATGATACTAGCAGTATCGCCCGGCGTTGCTCGGATTTGTAAGGGAAATAACTATATAAGCATTTTTAGAGAGTTATAGCCAAAAAATAGCAAAAAAATGCATTAAAAATGGAAAAAAAATTATGGTAAATTTTTTTAAATCGTTGACTCATCGTAGACATTTTCTGTTTTGGTGTCTTCAAGCCATGAAGTCGTTGTTCTAAAAGAACGCTGGTCTCCTTGACAACGCTTTACGACGTTGATTTACACTCCCTTCCCCACAGCTTCACAGGTGCAGGCGTGAGCGTGGACGCCAACTCCGCCGCCATTGACACACGAAAAAATATGCATTAAAATGGAATAAAAAATGATGTTAAATTATTTTTTAAATCGTAGACTCATCGTAGACGCGCGCTAATAGCCAGACGGGCTCGATATGAATCACGACTATAAGATACCCGGTTTTGGTTAAACTGCACCGCAAAATGTGGGAGTAGTTAGGAATCTAAATCGAAGGGGACAGACACTCACATAACTACAGTTTTATATATATAGATAAATCAGTGTATATATATACCCATATGGGTGCGGGTACATACCCATAATACATCATATACATATACATATGAGTGCATATACTCACACTCTTATACATATAAATACCTTGTTGGGTACTTCACTAGCAGTATATTGTATATATATATATATATATATATATATATATATATATATATATATATATATATATATGTGTATATATATATATATATATATATATATGAGCAAGACGCTTTATTTCACATTGCACCAGTCCACTCAGCTAGCAACAATGAGTAGTACCTGTATTTATATTACAATATTACATTAAATACTATGAATATAATATATAACATAACATAATATTATATGAATAATTAATAAAAACCGTAAAAGACCAACAAATTGTTTCAACTTATATTTTTTCTGATATACATAATCACAGTTCAATTATATATAGGTCATTTCAGGATCAATCGGTTCAGGAAGACGAAATCCCCGCCTGGAAAGAACGGCTGGATTGTAAAATTAATTTAAACATCTGTGTTATGAGCGTGAGTGTTAATTATTCAATCTTACATCAATTACAATTAAAAAACAACAAAAACATTTTAACGATACAATCAAGTAAGTACTATCTACAACCATCGAAATTCACTTCATTATATCTCAAACACATACCAATTGAAACCCTATGTCCAAGATAGTCTCTTGTCATCACAACATACAATAATAATAATAATAATATGTGTGTATATAAATGCATATAAGTAAGTATCTAAGTCTTCTCCTACGTCTAACTACAACAAAAAATATATAAACAATTACATCTTCAATACCACAACTCTTTTATTTATTTAAATTATTTGGTTTGTATCGATGTTTTCTGTCGATTCACTAAATTCTCCCTTCCGTGGTGTGCGAATAATAATCATTTTTTAAAGTAAATTCAAATCTGGTTACCCACAAAAAATGAGTAAATTCCATTTCCATTGCTGTAGCATAAATTATAATTACGGAATTCTTCCTGCGATAGATTAAGTAAACAAAGAGGGAAATTTTCATTAGGTTTCTATTCATATCTACTACATAATTATCCCTACGAGAAAATAATAAATAAATATAGAAGATTATTATTAGTTAATGTAAACAATTAATTTTTTTATACCGAGTAATTTAAATAGATAAAAGAATTGTTGCATTGAATTGTAATCGATGTAAGATTGAATAATTAACGCTCACGCTCATAACACAGACATTTAAATTAATTTTTACAATCCAGCCGTCCTGGTCTGTGTTCTTTACTTGAGTGAGTTCTCAAACTGTGACGTTGTGGTGGTATACAGTGGGTATCACAGTTGGAGGAATTACCAATATTGTGCATGCCAGCTTCTTGTATATATTGGATTTTTTCACGGTACCCAGCTCTAACTAGAGCAGCATTATAATAAGTTACATGTGATTCGAAAATTTTATTATTAGCAGATAATCTAAAGGTTCTTAACTAGTTCGCGTATAATCGAGGGTGGATGGTTGGATGCTACATTAATGTACTTAATATGATCATTTGGCTTATACATCCATATTTGTTAACGGTTATTTTTAATACTTGTCTCGCTAGATTGTGTGTTTGTTTCTCTTTTTTCCATCTGGAATTTTATTTTTGATCTTCTATATATAAATGAAGATATTTCCTCCGGCTGGCTGCTTTTCTCTCTACGAAACGGGAAGTTACATTGCGGAAGAGTTATTTTAACGTGTTGTATTTATTTATCACTCGACGAGATACATCTGCACCGCCAGATGCTCATGAACCAGTTGTTCATATATGTATATGCATACATATATATATACATATATATATATATATATATATGTGTGTGTGTGTGTGTGTGTGTGTGTGTGTACATGATTTTATCAATATTCTTATTAAGGGTTTTCGTTCATTAAATAAGCTATATATAACTGCATTTGCGTTTGACCCACTTGATTTCAAATGTTTCAATGCTTCAAAAATACGAGTCTGAGAAAATCCGATACGTCTTGAATCATAACTGGGTTTGAAGTTGTTAGTTATTCAAAGGAATGAACAAGAGAGGCATGTAATAATATATAAGCAAAAATATTGGTATACGCATCGAAATACGATGAAAATATAACTAGTCATCGAGATTTGATTAGTTAAAAAAAAAAAAAACGTTAGAAAATGTTTCACATTCATGTCATTTGTTTTAAGCACTTTGTAAAATTCTTTTTTGCAACTAATCAAACCTTATTGACTAATCATATTTCAATACATTTACTAATACTTTTGTTCATATATTGTTACGCTGTTTCTCCTGAAATGTTTGAATAAATGACAACGTGAATCAAGAAGCTTCAGCTTCTTAAAAAAATATACGAACTCTTAATTCGTCGTCTGTAAACACAAATTTTCATCATCCTTGGTCTTATGAAACGTTTGCTTTCGCATGTTTATCCCCACATTACTGTTTCCATTTAATACTGTTGTCTGCGACTGTTTCTCAGGCAAAGGAGGAATGTTGATCTCTTCTATGTCACACAACAATCACACAGCGGTGAATGAGATCGCTCTGTCTTCAGTACTACGAGCAAACAAATAAGAAGTTCACGAAGAAACCGACTAGGAAACCAGTGATTCGAAAGTTGATGACCAAGATCTTGAATACCCTATAGCCAGTAGTACCGTCCCATCATCTCGCAAGATAACAAATGGAACCTAAGCAGAATATCTGCAAGATACAAGAACTGCCTACACCCATTGTGGAACTCGGTTATACATGGCGCAAAAGAGCAACAGTTACCTGCTCAATAATTTCATGTAGAGGATAACCAACCCGTTAATATGTTGACTGGACTTGAGACAAGAGACAAATACCAAACACCTTGAAAACTTTTGGTAAATACCATACTGGGGACCCAGCGGTCAGTGTAGGGCTTACCAAATGCTCGGCTGACTTTAAAAACTAGTCACAAGCATTTTAGGATATGCCAGATACCAGTATGAAAAATCGAAGGCCGTCGACGCTGTCAGAAGCTCTGATTCAAACAAGGATGCGATAAAATGCTTCGATACATTTCTGTACTCTGAAGCTCTCAAAATATTAATTTTCCTTATTATATCAAACCAGAAATCTAATTTTCAGTCATTTATGAAATTGCCAGAGTTCAAAATGACGTTAATAAAATACGTATTCAACAGTAAATGCACACTCACATACACACACACATACACACACATGTGCGGGTAATAGAGAAAGAAGGAAATCAGATAATTTTCAGCTGCTTACTATTTTTGAGATAGAATATGTAGCTGTATATATTGACGTGTGTGTGTATGTACATGCTTATATATATTTGTATGTGTGTTCATAGTATGTATATATGTACGTGTGTATACATATGCGTGTGTATATATATATATATATATATATATATATATACGCATGTGTAAACGTAGGTATGTATATATGTATCTATATATGTAAGCACTATGTATATATATATATATATATATATATATACATGTTTACATGCATGCATACATATATATACATACATACGTACACACATACTTATATACATACGTACATAATACATGCATATGCGCATACGTACATATATACATACGTATGTACATACATACATATATACATATGCATTTACATGCATACATACACACACACACATCAATATATATATATATATATATATATATATATATATATATATATATATATATATATATATATATATATTAGTACGATAGAGCTCTAAGATGAAATACAGTTACGTTAAAAGAACGTGTCATTTATAAAGCAATGATTTAGCACGAGATTTGGGACTAACAACAACAACAAAAAAAGAATTCAAAATTCCTAATATCAAGTCTGAATGAGAAAATGTTTCTTGGAAAGAGAAGCAAGGTATCCTATTTTTGATCTAGGGCAAGTGTATTTCT